>NW_008692197.1:21089-23915 GCF_000695815.1 Acanthisitta chloris
ATTAGACAACTGGGGAACTGCAGCCTAAAGGGAATTTAGCCCAACACGGCAAACAGCTTCATGTTGGAGCGACTGATCTGAGCCCAGTGCCCACCCCAGTACCCACCTGCCTCCCTGGGCTGCTCCTCCTCGCCCTGCTGCACTTTGCCTTGCCCTGTTTGTCACCTTGGCACTGCTAGGGTAGAGGCTGGGCTCAGCCTTAGAGAGCTTTGCCTAAATGATCCCATGATCTGGTAGTTTGCACTGTCTACAGGTGCACTGTCCCCATCCCTGCTCCTTATTCCCATGGGGAATGCTCCCCAAGCAGGGATAGCACCCTCAGGAAAAGTGACTTTTGTGAAGGATTGTTGATGCCTGTGTCACTTTGAACTCTTTTTAGAGAGAATAAATACCTCTGTTCACCTTGGCTGTGTGAGCTCTCACCACTTCTGCCTCCTGCCACAGACCTGCAGGTCCAGACTCTGTTTTGTGGCTTCCTCTGGGCTTGTGCCACTCCTGGAAATCCAGGGAGCACCGTGAGGAATGGGGAACAACAGGCCCCTGGGACTGCTCCTCATCTGTGACACAGATGGGTTATCGATGCTTTTCTCTGCTCTTATTTAACTGCTCGAGATCAGCTGAAAGAGATGCTGAGGATTGATTGGAATCAGCCAAGGAACTGCTTTTAATCATGATTTAAATCAAAAAGTGAGAAACCTTGGTTTAAGTAATTGATTTTTAAATTTGCTTTGCATTTGGGCTCTTTCAGCTTCCTAAATAAGGGTCTGCCCCCTCTGGGGATGTCCCTGGAGCCAAAATCCTCTGTAACACACTGGGGCCAAAAACTGTAAGACCCATCTATGTATTTTGTGAACACCCTTTTATTCACATTGAAGTTTTATACAAAAACGCTTCCCTGCTGTATTTCTAGCCCTCTTTGTTGCCTGTGTTTTACACTTCATGGCATCAGGCTGTGGCAGGAGGTGACTGGAAGCAGCCAAGGGGCAATTTTTCCTGTAGATAATACTCTTCGGTAAACATAGACCTGAGGAAAGGTGCTGAAATATATTTGGCAGCAGGAGATGAGGCTGAAGTAATGTCAGGAAGCTCTGGGGCAGCCTCTGGGAGTGCTTGTGTGCCCCCAGTGAGGGGGATTTGGGGGCTCTATGCCCCAGGACCTGCCTCTTGCCTTTTGCTCTGCAGAATTAGCTGATGCCATCCTCTCAATATCATCCTCCTCATCCTCACAGCTGCAGCAGTGGGATCTCCCTGGATACAGGACTGGGAGCATGTGGTTTTCCCTCTGGGCTGCTTTTCCTGGGGGGAATTTGTGTTCAGAGCTCTGAATTTCGGGGGTCTGGAGGAACAGAGCTGCTGCCTCAGCCCTGCTGTCTGCTCCCCTGCCCAGGAGGAGTGGAGCCCCTTGGCTGGTGCCTAGCCTTGCTGGGAGTGCCTCTAACAACCCTCCTGCTCCTCTGTGTGGGCTTTAGGCTCCTAAAAGAGGGCAAAACTGGAAAGCCTATCCCTGGGAGCATTCTAGGTCTGGTTAGATGGGGCTTGGAGCAACCTGAGCCAGTGGAAGGTGTCCCTGCCCCCGTGGTAGTGAGGGGACTGGATGGTCCTGAAGGTCCTTCTAACCCAAACCGTTATGTGATTCTGTGATTCTACGGAGTTGTGAGCAAGAGGGGGACCCTTTTGAGCACTAAGAAATTGTTGATTTATCCCCTCAAATGGTTCCTGCTGTGGATTTCCACCAAGGCACCAGCACTTCGGAGAAGATGCTTCTGCTGGAGCTGGTGCTGGGATAGGTTTGGGTGAGCATCACAGGTTTTGGAGCCCCTGGCTTTGGCTCTGCCCCACTGGGGTGGGTGTTCACCGGCATATCTGCCTTCGGATAATCACACTGGTGAGCAGGAAGGTGAGTTATTGGTGTGGCTAAGTGGTTCTGGTGAACTCATGAGGGTTAGAGCTCATTCTGATCCAACTGGTGCTGTTGTGCCTCCTCCAACAGGTCCTCTGCTCCCTCTCCCATGGATATTGTGGGTTTTTTTCCCCAGGAGTAACTGGTGCCATCCATGTGGCATCACATCAGGTGTGGTTGGAGCAAGGTGTCAGGAGCCCTCAGTAGTTTTCTGAAGGGCTGATCAATATTTGAGCTGATCTTTTGCTGCCTCTGACTGTGCCCAGCAAAGGTTACATAGAGCTTTCCCTGCAGATAAAACAGAACATTATGTCTTCTTTGAGCTCTCTCAGAATTGCAAATCACCTGCTCCTGGAAGTGAGATATGGTGAGGTACTTTTAGGCAGTTTTGCCAGCAGCAGGCAGGGCTGGTTTCCACAAGGGTTGTACCAGTCACCCTGGCTGTCCTGAGCCACATCCCATCGCTTCCCTTGGCTGGTGCCAGGAGAGGATGGAGTTCAGCTCCCTCTAAGACCCTCAGCCACTCGAGCTGTGGAGAGGTGATGCTCAGGAGGAGGAAATCAGAGCAAATAGAGCTGTATGTGCGGATTCCAGCCCAGCAGCAGGGAACGGGAGCGATGCTCCACGAGCAGTGCTGGAGCTCCTTCCTGTGGTGGCAGTGATGAGTTACTCGTTGTGTACCACCAGCCTGGCGTCGGGAGATCAGCCCGAGTGTCCATCCAGCCTCCATCCTTTCCTGCCAGGAGAACAGAGCCTTGTGGCCAGTGGGCACAGGGCAGGGTGACTGCCTGAGCTTCGGGAGACTCAGAGGCCAACACGAGTGGAGGGTTCATGCCAAACAGCTCTGGACTGGCTGTATGGTCACCCGCGGTATATTCCCTCTACACTGCTATTCTGTTACTGCAGTTGATGTGTTTTCCTAAGCA
>NW_008692197.1:23944-26266 GCF_000695815.1 Acanthisitta chloris
AGAGTAAGGGGATAACGTGGCACATGCACCATGGATGTGCCTGGTGTGGGTACAGGCAGCAGACAGGAATTTGGGGGTAGGCAGGTCTGGGGAGCCCCTGGCCACCCCCAGCAGCCCCTGGGCACAGCAGGTGATGGGCTGAGCTCTGGGTCCTGCTGGTGGCACTGGCCACAGGACCAGCAGCATATGGTGCCTGCACATCTTCAAAGGCACAGAATTTGGCCCTTAATGTTCTTTTGATGTGTGGTGTTGTGGTTTTTTGTATGCAAATGGGGTTTAATTTCTGAACTTTGAGCAGTTTGCAGCTGAGTTGATTAGAGTGCTGTGTTATGAGGTGGATGCTCCTGGGGTCAGCGCGAGGTGTTGGGCGAGCGTGGAGAACATTATTGGGACTGTTAAACAAAGTCAAGGAGCTGAGGCATCTGCTCTGCACCACCAAAGCAGGCAATCAAAACAAAGCCATATTTGTAATCATACTCAGTAGTCTTTTTATGTGAGGTAATTACTAAAATAATCGAAAGACATGGCTGGGATTATTAATGCCAGGGATAGCCTGTAACACATCTCACCCCGGGAAGTGGGGGAGATGAACAGCCCTGGGCTTGGGCAACACCACAGCTCACACTTGCAAATCTGTTGTCTCAGCTGATGAGCTCTGAGGGGAACATTAGCAGCCCCAGTGCCAATTGGGCTCTGGGTGGTGATTTTGAACCCGGAGCTTTTCTATCCCATGGACTGATTTTGCTCTAAAGGAAGTAAATCTGAGTTAATAATGAATTCCTTTTAATAAGAGCATTTATATGCATATAGCTGGGTGAAATTTGAAATAAGGTAGGGAAGATCCAAGCTAATTTGCCTGTATTAACATAGGAATGGGGCACTCAGTTGGGGATATGAGTGGGAGCCTGGACAGTCTTCCCTGGGCTGCCACTGGGGCATCAGTGCTAGGATGGATGGGGCAACCTGGGCTAGTGGAAGGTGTCTCTGCTCATGGCCCAGGGTAGGAATGACATGGTCTTGAAGGTCTCTTCCAACCCAAAGCATCCTGTGATTCTGTGACATTTGTGGTCTGGGCCATGAGTGATGCTCACCTGGCCTGGTCTCACCCACACCCACCTGCCAAAATGATTTGAAGTCTCTACCTGCTACAGAGAGCAAATAGAGCTATGGAGACAGAGCAGGTCCAGCTGGAGCCCCCCAAGCCCTGCTGGGTGTGTGTTTGGGCACTGCACGGAGAGCAGAACTCCAAGAGGTGGGAGCAAACCCTTCCCGCAGCCCTGGAACAGGAGCACCACAGTTAAAAAGTGGGAATAAAATGCCACCTCTTCTCTGGTGCTAATGAATATGTGGCAGTGCAGGAATAGCTCTGTGCCCATAGGAAGTCTGGATTTTCAGCTACTGGTTACGTTTCTCCTCTCCAAGTGCCGGTGAGGCTCAGCCCTGTCAGCCACTTCCTCTTACAAGCGCCACCGACTTCAAAGGAAATCCTGCTGGCAAAATAGCTACAGAATTGTGTCAGGAGTTTATTTGCTCCCAAGATTAGATAATTAATGAAGATAGAATATTAAAATTGCATTTACATAAAGCTAAGGGTAATCTTAAAGAGTTCTATTATTTTGTAAATGACCCGAAGTTTGTAACTCATTTAGGATGCTGAGTGGGGAGACGAGTCCTTTCAAAGGAGGAAGTGCAATTTATAATCCCAGTTTCCTTCATTATTTATTCATCCTGCTGTTGAGTCATCTTGTTCTTCAAAACCTGGAGAGCCACGGAGCTTGCTTTACCTGCCCATGCCATTCTACAAGGAAGTCAGACCAAGCTCTGTGCTTGAGTCAGTCCAAATCACATCATGAGGGGAACTCAGACTGCTCTTTTCACTTGGACCTAGTTAGGCTGAAATTCATTGAATCTCAGACTGGTTTGGGTTGGAAGAGACTTTGTAGTCATTCAATGCCCCATCCTGCCATGGGCAGGGACACCTCCCACCAGCCCAGGCTGCTCCAAGCTTCTTTTCAACACAGTGTGCAACAGTTTGGCCAAGAAATGGGGGAGGAAAAACCTCTATCCCCTTCCCTAAAGTAACTGTCACACCCTCTGGCCTGGGAAAGGGATTTGCTGCACACAGGGACTGAGACAGTGCTGGTTTGTAAAGGGCAGGATTTTGTGACTCAGCTTTTAAGTGGAATTTCAACCCGATGCTCAGCAAATTTGTCATCTGGTGTAACCCTGGTGACAAAACCAGACAGAAAACTCGGTGGTATTTACTAACTATCTTGAATCACCTAATTTTCAATGAAATGGCATCTCTACTAAATATCTCAA
>NW_008692197.1:26311-30837 GCF_000695815.1 Acanthisitta chloris
ATTACTCTGAATTCTTTTCCTTCTCGGCTTTGCTCAGGAATTTGCATTTTAAAAGCTTCACAGACTCTTTCCTTGGTGATTTACTGAGTCAGGGACTGAAACATCCATCACTTTACCGGGATTTTCCAGCTGGAGGTGTTGAGTTCAGAGAACTTTCTTTATTTAGAGGCTTTTCATATTCAAGACTTAAAGAAAGCAACATCCAGTGGGGATGGAGCCTCTGGGTACAAAGAGTGCTGAGGGATTTGAGCTGGATTTCTGACTCCTCTCCCCATGGGTGTGAAGATGAGGAAGGTGGAAGGGGTGAAGGCTGGTGCTTGGGAAGCTGCCCACAGGCAGAAGGAGCCTTTTGGTGGGATCAGGGAGGGTTTTAGCTGTGCTCTGCCCTGCTGAAAGGTTGTAATGTAACATCCACATTCCACAAAATTTGTTTTTTCCAGAGCATGGAAAAGCCTTGCTTAGGGCACCAGTGGCAAAGGGAGAGGTGAGTTGGCATCTTGTTATTAATTAAGGCTTAATTCATAACTGTGAATTCAAGCTGTGGCTGCTCCATCCCTGGGAGTGTTCCAGCCCAGGTTGGATGGGGCTTGGAGCAACCTGGGCTGGTGGGAGGTGTCCCTGACCATGGCAGGGGGTGGAGAGAGATGGTCTTTATGGTCTCTGTCAGCCCAAACCAGTCTGGGATTCCATGTAATGAAGAGGTAAATGTTCATAGCGTGGTTTGAGGAGAAAGAAATTCCTAGGGAGCTGATCAGACTCTTGGGCATGGCAAGGCCTGCAGACCTGGAACATGTGGAAAGGGGAATAGGACAACACAAACTGGATATCCATGTTCTGATACAGACAACTTAACTGTAACTGCTCTTAGGAAATGACCATGGTGCCTACTTGGAACCATTCCTGGCCAGAAGTAGGTGGCAGCAGAGCTGGTGGGGAGATATCCCATGTAGAACACACACGTGGGGAAGCCTCGGGCTGATTTCACAGCGCTAGCTCCATAGATTAGGAACAATCTTCTTGCTTCTGTAGGTCTGTATTCCTTCTGCAGCCTTCCTGAAACTTCACAGGCCTCTCACTGTGCAATTACAGGAGGATTTTAGTCTGATTATACAATAAAAACTCCCCTCTCTAAAGAAACTCAGAGATCAGAGACGTTTGCTTTTAAGTATTACGCTGAAATCTGAACGCTCCTGCTGCTCATTACAAAGTGTTCCTACAAGGCACCAGGCAACTCTTAGGGTTGATATTTTCATTGTTAGGACTGTTTTCTTTTCTCCATAAATCCAAGCATTTCCCTCTCATCCCTTGTTTTTTTCATGGCAGTGTGTGAGGGAAGTTTTAATCGCAGGAGGCACAGTCACAAGCCACTGCCATGGGTACATTAGCAGGGCTATGCGAATCAAAACCAAACACAAAATAAATGACATGTTTGTCCTTCAGCTATGTGAAAATGGGAATGCAAAGTCTAGAGTCTTATTTTTTCTGATCCCTACTATTCTCTAATCTTATCAAATATACATTCCCATATTCCAGGGCAGCTGATAAAGCAGCTTGCTCGACACAAGCTGCATTAGATTTTGTAGAGCACATTTTCCTAGTAAATCCAATTTCACAATCTCCTTCTGGTGACATATTAGCCATTCCTTAGTCTAGCAAGTGTTCCTTGAATATTTGAACCACTGAGTTCTATGACAACACGGAGCAAAATGCAGTTGGGCTGTATCAAAACATGTGTGGCAGCAGGACCAGGGCAGGGATTGTCCCTCTGTGCTGGCACTGCTGAGGCACCTCCAGCCCTGGGGGCAGGTTTGGGTCCCTCACAACATGATGGGCATTGAGGGGCTGGAGTCACCACCCCTGGAGGTGTCCAAGGAACAACAGGACATGGCACTCAGTGCACTGGGCTAGTTGACAAGGTGGTGATGGGTCACAGGTTGGATTTGACCATCTTGGAGGTCTTTTTCAACCTCAGTAAATCTGTGTTCCCTTTCCCACTGTTTCCTGGGAACACAGCCTGGTTTTCCAGCACAGCCTTGTTTCCCCTCTGGAGGCAGAGGTGAGGATCACTCCCCAGTGATCCCCTGGCTCATCAGGACCTGCCTGGCTGTGCTGGATGAGCGCAGGGGAGCGTTGGCTCTCCCTGTTTGTCTGTGAATGGAGGTGCCTCAAGGTTCATAAATCTGTATGCAGTAGTAGGGGTTCTCTAACAGCAATTCATTTTAATTATGTGAGACATAAAAAGACCACCTACAGATGAGACAATACAGCTGTAAGATTCTCAAGGTTACTACAGGGAATACTTCATAACTGAAGTATGTTTTCCCCGAGGACTTCGACTACCATTTGATTTAATTTTTAATTTTTACATTTTAATCAAAAATAGATCAAATGGTGGTGTTCTCTCCTGGGAAACATCCTTCAGATATGAAGCAGTCCATGTTCCTTTTAAATATGTAAAGCTGCCATTTATGTATAACTCATGAATGACACCCTGTGTTGCAAGCAAATATCACGCAGCGACGGCTGGAAAGGCGCAGGAACAACACCATAATCACACACAAACATCAGACCTCCTGCTCCTGCTGGGAAAGGGGCAGTGCTGAGGGCCTCAGGGCTGAGCCAGTACTGTGCAAGGAAGGTATGCGGGTTGCTCTGGGAGGGATGCTGTGAGCTGCAGGGCAGGTGGGAACGAGGTGAGGCGTCGCTCAGGTGATTGAGAGCTGTGGGTGGAAACTTAGGCAGGAACAGAGTTTGGAATGTTAGAGCTAAGAACAAGGCACAACATGCTCTGGGTTTGCAACAGAGCTGGAGAGGGACTTTGGATAAAGGCCAGGTTGGATGGGGCTTGGAGCAACCTGCTTTGGTGGGAGGTGTCCCTGCCCATGGCAGGGGGTGGCACTGGATGGGCTTTAAATCCCTTCCAACCCAAACCAGTCCGGGATTCTGACAAGAGGAAACAGCCTCAAGTTGCACCAGGGAAGGCTTAGTTGGATATTAGGGAAAATTTCTTCCTGGAAAATGCTGTCCAGTCCTGGCACAGCTGTCCAGGCCAGGGCTGGAGTCACATCCCTGGAGGGATTTAAAAGCCGTGTGGATGTGGCACTTGGGGATGTGGTTAGTGGTGGCCGTGGCAGTGCTGGGATTGGATTCAATGACCTTAGAGGTCTCTTCCAGTCTGAATGATCCACTGATTCGGTTTGATCATCCTGGGATTTTCCCCTTCTTTTTGTGTTTATTTCAAAAGAAAACAAGGCCAATATTTTTCTTGCTTCCTCAAGAAGAGTTGGAAACAACTCAGGCACAGGAATGGCTGAGCCTTGATGCCCCTGGAGGAGGGAAGCCAATGGCTCCTTGGTCAAGCCACTTGTCACCACTGGGAGATATGGGAGAGGAGGATCCTGCAGGATCTGCTGCCCAAAATGTACTTGTGGAGCTTCGTTTACAGGCAAACACTTGGGTGAAACATCCATCCCCAGCACTGGAAGCTCCTGGTCCTTCCCGGAGCAGCATGGACAGTTCTGTGTGTTACCTAGTTATCTTGAATGGGAGTTTGATGAGGAAAAGTCAAGGTGTAACTCTTAATTGGATAATTAGAGCCAGTAATCAAGGCAATCCTAGAATTATTACTGTGTGACTATTAATCAGCTAACACAGGATATCACATTATGCTCCCAGGAGAGATGCTGAGGAGCTAATTTAGACATAAACAGCACCAATAAATTATCACAGCTAAAATAAACACAAATCAATTTAAATCCATTAATTTCCACATATATAAATCTTTGTGGCTGGTCAGACACAAACTGCCTTTAAACGCCTCTAACTACCTCAAAAATAGGAGGCAGAATTACCATCAAATGAATATTAAGCAAATATAACCATATATAACTATACTTATTAAGCAAATATAACCATAACCTAAAGCAGCTAAACCTATGCAACAAATTTTCGTGACAGGTAATACTTTATTATCCATAGCAAAGGTTTTATTTACCTTTGTACCTCGAGTGAGTTCAGGAATCAGCAATGGAATAACAGAGGAGAAAATTCCGTGCTGTAGCCAAAGAGGAGTTTAATGCTTCTGCTTTACTTTACAAAATACAAAGTCTAAAATATTAATCACAGCATTTTTACCCTGAATTAAGCCCAGACCAGGTGCCTTTTTCACCAGGCCCAGGTCAAGAAAGCACAGCCCTGGTGATTCTGTGTGCAAACCACAGTGATGGGACATAGATCACATTTTCTTTATCAATAAAACAAAATTTCAGAGCTACCCAAGGCGAAGAAAAGTCTTACAAAAAATAATTCTGTGCTTCTACTGCAGATTTGACACAAATCTGCTCTAAAGGTTTATTCCCCTGTCCCAACCTGGACCTGTCACCATGCCAAAAGATTCCAAATGATTCCAAAATATCCCCAAATTACAAACACATCACATCCACTTAGAAAAATAGAACTATTAAAAGCCTTCACTATTAAAATCACATTTCTTGCCATCCTGGCTGATTTAGAAATGCATTCCTTGC
>NW_008692197.1:30870-34836 GCF_000695815.1 Acanthisitta chloris
GGAAAGATTCACCTTCAAGTTGATCCAGAAGCATCTGAGTTCTCATTTGAGGGGAAAACCATCAGGGATAATGAGGTGTTTCTGAGCAGCTAAGTGTGGCTTTAGTCAGCTGGAGAGGACAGGTAGGACTTTAGGAGTCAGGGCAGCAGCAGCTCAGCAAGGACCAAGGGCACAGGGAACACCTGAGTGTGAACTGTGCCTCTCCAGGGAGCAACTCCAGGTATTCCACTCTGGGATCATCACACTGAATGGAAGTGAAATGAGCATTATCCAGAATCAGGGTGGGGAGGCACTGGCACAGCTGTGGCTGCTCCATCCCTGGAGTGTTCCAGGCCAGGTTGGATGGGGCCTGGAGCAACCTGGGCTGGTGGGAGGTGTCCCTGCCCAGGGCAGGGGGTGGCATTGGATGAGCTTTAAGGCCCTTCCAGCCCAAGCCAATCTGGAGTTCTACATACAAGTGGCAATTGGGATAGGCTGGAAATGAGGAGAGTTAACTTTCCACTGTCTAATCTGTTTCTACCCCATTCAAACCAGATGGAATTGGTGAGGGAACAGAGAGATTTGGGATTGAAGTATCATCATAGACTTGAGCTGACACATCCTAAATCCTGTTCCTGAAGAATCCCAAGGCTGCACTTAAACCCAAACAGAGATAACTCTGCTTGTGACCATTTCCCTTAGTTGAGGTGTCACCCCCAAATAACCCAGTTCTGTTCTCTTAGAGCCTAAAAATCATATAGTCCTACAGACTGGCAAAATGCAGAGGAAATGATTTGTGACAAACCAATGAAATTGTGTGTGGGGATGAGTTCCAGCCTTTTTAAACAGGTATTTTGGATTCAAACCTGAGCTTAAAGGGGATTTTTACTGGTTCCACAGCTGCAAAGCTGAGTAGCCACCTAAAAAACACAGCATTTGTGTCCTCCCAATGGGAATGCAAGAGGCATTTCCAGCAGTGCCAGGGACAGTGCCCAACACAGCCAGGAAAACCTCTTGCATCAACATGACCTCTGACCCAGGCCCAGCTGAAGACTGGGCTGAAGCCCAGAGTGACTTAACGAGTCTCAAACATTAAATCAACCTTTCCTTTATCCTTTTCAAACACGTTCTGAGCTACCCAAGGAGCAGAAGCTTTTTGTTCAAGTGCAGAGACAGCAATACCCATGGGTGAGTGACCCAGGGAGCAGCTGGTGGTGTGCTGGACATCTCCCACAGCCTCAGGACAGGAGAGGGGCTGGATCCAGGGGGTCCTAGCTGCATCCTCAGCGTTCCCACAGGGAAGCAGTGCTGCTCCTCTGCCATCTCACCGTCCCTAGAAGCTCAGGATATGACTGAAGTGTCCCTGAAAGGCCAAAATTTCATGTCACTTAAAAAACTCTCATCAAAACCCAAAGTTTGTTCCTCACTGTTTTCAAACCTTATTTTGAAAGAAACTCTCAGTTCAACTAACATCTTAAATATTCCCCTTCTTTTTACCCCCAAGGACTAAAGGACACCTAAAAATCTGGAGATTAAAGGTATTGTTCAGTGTGATCTGTCCAAGAACCATGACTGAGCTGTGAAATCAGTTTTGCCCATGAAGTTAAAATATAACCATAGGAAACAATATTTTTATAGCATTAGATAATAATATTCGATAAAAATAGAGAATTAAGCAATAATATTAGATATGTTGGTATCATTAGCTACTTTTGGTCTCATATACCTTATTCTATTCTACCTTTAAATGTTTAAAGAATTTGAGTATTGAAGAGAAATTTACTTTCTGCTTGGCAACTCTTACTTTAAACCCAAATCTGCAGTTGTTTATACCACATTTTCCCTCACTGTAAGACTTTTAGACCCCAAAAAGCCTCTAGTTATCATGTAACACAGAAACATCTCCAGAGTGCTGGAGGTGCCCCCACATTCTCTCGCCTTTCCTTCCATAGTTGTGGGTTTTATTAGCCCTTATGGATCTAACAGATCAGAACAAGATGTTCACTCACAGATTCTCCAGCAACACATCTTGGACAGGGCTGGGCAGTGCCTCTGCTCCCATGGTTTTCCACAGCCTGGTGAACAAATCCATACACAAACACCATCAAAAAAAGGGGGAAAAGGGAAATTATCTGCAGTTTTATTACAAAATGTGTTTTAAATGTGATTTGGTAGCAAAGAGATTGAGAGTGGGAACATACCATGGAATTTGGCTTTGTCTTTGCAGCCCAGGGCCCACAGTCAGGGGTTTTCTGGATGGAATCCAGCTCCATGGGGCAATCCCTGGGATGGGAGTCAGGCTCCTGTGGAATGGTGTCCAGCAGCTTGCACACTCGCTTCTGCAGGAATCAAACCAGGATTGACATGGCTTTGCAAGGCACAGGGACAAAGTGTCAGGATTCTCCTGTTTATGGCTCCTAAGGATCTCCCATCCATAGGGAAGGACACTCAGTGAGGAATGGAATCTGAGACACCAGGCCAGAACACCAAAATGTTGCATTTCCCACTGTGCCTTGTGCAGGGAGCTCTGCACATCTCACCAGGTCTCTGTGCCTCAGTTTCATCCAGTTCCACTGGGAAAGGAGCATCCTTCACCCCCCACGGGGGTAGGATTTGGGATGGTGAGTATCAAAGGAGCAGGGGAAGCTGTGTGAAACGACTGATTAAATGCAGGAAATGGAAGGAAACCCCAGAAACCAAGTCAGACAGTGATGAGGAAACACCTTGTGATGATTTCTGTATCTTGCCTTGAACATTGCCACCTTTTCCCAGCTTTCCATTGCTGGATAATCAGGTGACTGCACTTGTGGAACTCGAACCTGAGCTGCTGTCTAGGACTGAAGGACATTTGGATGTCCTGGGAATCAAGGGTGGAAGAAAGGGCTAAGTCCTCCCAGTGCTCAGTGACCCACCGCACAGAGATGCCCCAAAACACTGAGCAGCAGGAACCATGGGGAATTCAACCTTTCCTGGGGAACCTTCTCAGGCACAGGCAGGAGGTTCCCTGAAGATGTTCCTTGTCTTCTCTGAGAAGTGTTTCCCTGGAAAATGAGGTTTTCCCCTAAACACACAAGTTTTGGCTCGTCATATATGGACAGGGATGATCCAGTGACAGCAGAGTGTGAGCACCAGGATCAGTTTTCCTTGGAGTTCCTGTTAACTTTTGCCAGGTGAAGAGTTTGGTACGTGCTAGGATGAGAGGTGTGCATGAAGTGGTGGATGAGGTGGAGATTAACCTTGTTGGGGTGGAGAAATGGAGACACAAAAGCACAGCTCACATGGAAAAGTATTCCAGAAGCTCAACAGGTAAATGCTGAACAGAGTTATTCCTGGAGCCAGGGGAGCAGGAACGGATGGCATTGGAGAGGCTGCTGGGATTCAGCCAAGGAAAGGGAGGGGAGAGAAAAAGGGGAGGAAAAGTTAACAGTAGGAAAAGGGGGGAAAACGAAGAAAATGGGAAAGGAGAAAAAGGGGGAAAAAAGGAAAAAGATAAAAGGGAACAAGACAAAATAAAAAGGAAAAGTGCAAAAAGGGGGAAAAAGGAAAAGGGGAGAAAAGTGACAAGGAGGAAAAGGGAAAAAAGGGGAAAAAAAAAGAAAAATGGAAAAGGAACAAGGGAACAAGAAAAATTACGAAGGAAAAGTTGAAAAAGGGAAAAAGGAGGAAAAGAGGGAAAGGGATAAAGGAAAGATGAAGGGAAAAGGAAAAAGAAAAGTTTGAAATCGGGGAAAACAGAAAAAAGGAAAAGGGGGAAGCGGGAAAGAAGAAAGGGGCAAAAGAAAGAGCAGAATAAAGAAAGGGGGGAAAGAGCAATTAAATAAAAAAGGAAGAATAAAAAAAGGAAGGGAAAAGAAGAAGAGATGAAGCCTGTGGAGTGCAATTCCAGCATGAGGACAGCGCTCCTGGCTCCAGGCAGGCCAAACCCCGGGGCCACTGACCCCGCGACAGCCGCGGGACAGCACGGTATGGCACGGTACGGCCCCGGGC
>NW_008692198.1:0-2464 GCF_000695815.1 Acanthisitta chloris
GGGATGAGGACAGGATGGGGATGGGGACAGGAAGGATGGAGAGGGGGACAGGGACAAGGATGGGATGGGGACAGGAATAGGAATGGGATGGGGAGGGGATGGGGAGGGGGCTAGGGATAAGGATGGGATGGGGCTAAGGACAGGGATAGGGATGGGGACAAACCCAGGGTGGCTGTGAGACCTCCAGGGTGGCCACTAGACCCTCTAGGGTGGCCACTGTGTCCTGTGGGTGCCTGAGCCCCCCGAGGAGGGAGCAGTGGGCACAGGGAAGCTCCATAAATCCTTACCCTGTTGTGTCTCATGCTTTAATGAGAGCATGGAGTGACATGATTCAACCCAACCCCATGGGACAGCGTCATGGGAGGCAGGAAAAGACAGGGAAAAAGCAGCTGGAAAACCAGGAAGGGAAAAAAAAGCCTAGGGAGAATCTTTTGGGGGCAATTCAGGGAGGTTTAGTCTTGAGATTTTTGAGGGAATTCAGGGATTTACCCCCTCCCCATTCTTCCCATCCTCTCTCCCCCAGGAATTGAGGATTTTAGGGATTTTGGGGATCCTCACACACCCCACAATGATGGGAATGAGGTGCCCAACCCCCCTGAGCATCCTCAGCTGAGCTCAGCTCAATCTACCTCCACGTGGTGTTTTCTTTGCCTCTTTTTTTTTTTTTTATTTTTTACATGCGTTTTTTATGACAAACTTTCCTTTATGTTTGACATTTAAAAGCTGATCAGATCTTCCCTCCAGGACAGGGGAAATGGAGATATTTATTGGGGTCTTGGTGATGCTGGAGGAGCTAAGAGATTTACTCTGACAGCACAGCAGGATTATGGAGATCATGTGTCCAGCCAGGACATGAGCAGGGGACAGTGACTTAACAGGGACTCAGGGCTTGGTTTAATCCTTCTGAGAAGGTTTGGGATGAAGGGAATGAGCTCCTGACCAAGCCAGAGAGGATTCTCCAGTGGCAGGAATGAGGTTGGGCTGCCTGTGCTGCCCCTGAGGAGTTCTGCTGTTGGAAGTGAGAGGTTTGAGGTGGTTGTGTCATCCTCACTGTCCCCAGACCTCCAACCAGTGTTTTTTTTGCTTCTCTGCCCATTCCCAGCTCCCCTGGCATCTCCTGCCTTGCCTTGGGGACAGCAGCTGGGACTTGGGGACATGTCCAGGGTCAGAGAAGGTCTCTTGCACCTGGGACAGGACTTAAGGATATATTCAGGGTCAGAGAAGGTCTCTTGCCCCTGGGACACAAGTTGGGGACCATGTCTTGGGCTTTGGATTGATCTGTCAGACTGGAGACCAAGTCACACTTGGGTTGGTGTCTTGGGGTGGTGACTTACAGCTGGAGACAAGGGGAAAGGGACAGGGACTTGGACCTGGGGATGTTTTCTTGGACCTGCAGATGTTGTCTTGGACTTGGGGACAATGTCTTGGCTTGGGGACAGTGTCCCAGTCCTGGGGATGTTGTCTTGGACCTGAGGATGTTGTCTTGGACTTGGGGACAATGTCTTGGCTTGGGGACAGTGTCTCAGACCTGGGGATATTATCTTGGCTTGGGGATATTGTCCTGGACCTGGAGGAGTTGTCACTTGGCTTGGGGACAATGTCTTGGCTTGGGGACAGTGTCCCAGACCTGGGGATGTTGTCTTGGACCTGAGAATATTGTCTTGGCCCTAGAGATGTTGCCTCTTGGCTTGGGGACAATGTCTTGGCTTGGGGACAGTGTCCCAGCCCTGGGGATGTTGTCTTGGCCCTGGAGATGTTGTGTCTTGGCTTGGGGACATTGTCCCAACCCTGGGGATGTTGTCTTGGACCTGAGGATATTGTCTTGGCCCTAGAGATGTTGTCTCTTGGCTTAGGGACATTGTCCAGAGGGACACATCCTCCTAATGGGACCAGTACCTCCTCCTTGGGGACACACTGGGACTCAGCACTGGTGGCTCTGACCCTTTGGGGTGACACAGGTGAATCTGTAGCACATCTGCCCTTCCCATTTATCATTTTCTCCTCCTCAAACCCCAAAACTGGCAATTTTTCCCCCCAAACTGCCTCCCATCTCCCCTTATTTTTGGGGATCTCTGAGTTTTGGGGGATCTCTGAGTTTTGGAGGTTCCTGAGCTTTGGGAATTCCTGAGCTTTGGGAATTCTTGAGTTTTGGGGCTGCCCTGGCTGTGTCAGGCACTGGGAGAAGGTTCAGCTTCATTTCTCTCCCTCCCCTGCACTGCACCACGATGCTACAGAAAATCCAAGCCCTGCAGCAGCGAGAGGGAACATAAAAACCTGGGAATAAAAGCTTGGAGTGAGGGTGGGAAGTGGGCGGGGACAGCAGGAGAGGTCGCTCGCTCCGGGGGGATGCGATTCGGGGACAAGTGATTGTTCCTCTCTCCTTTTCTCACTGTCCCCACCCTGCAGCTCCCCCAAATCCGACCCTTTACCACCCCTCTGGGTGCCCCGACCCTGGGTTTGGGTG
>NW_008692199.1:0-210 GCF_000695815.1 Acanthisitta chloris
GGACAGAACAGGGTGGGCAGAGCAGGGTGCAGGGTCCCCCTGCCTTTCCCAGGCGCGGTGGGAGAGCTCCCGCCCGGGTGAGGCACCGAGGAGGAATGTTTGCCACAGCCTCCTTCCCCTACAGTAAACATGAACGGGTGACCCCGGAGCGACAGGCGAGCGTTGGGATAGTCTGTCTGTGCACTGGAGAGCCGTGGGAATGCGGCGGGC
>NW_008692199.1:596-3690 GCF_000695815.1 Acanthisitta chloris
GCTGTGGCCCCACGAGCCACAGGGACAGCCACGAACCACTGGGGTCCCTGGTGTGTCCAAGCCCTGGGCAGGACGTGTGTGTAAGCTGCCAGAAATTGGCTGTGTGAGGAGGAAAAGATACTGTGATTATTTATGACTTGGCTGGGATGGATGGATGGAGCTGGCGATGGTTGAACTTGAGGCAGGAGGAGGCTCAGACATGTTGGTTGTACCAAAATATCCCTCAGTTTGGGGATAGGATTGGGCAGGTACAGGAGGGAACAGCTTTTGCACAGCAGTGTGGCTCTCTTGTTTCCATCTCAGACAAGTATCTGGAAAGAAATAGGGAAAATTCCCGCAGGGAAATAGCTCAGTGCTATGTGAAAGTTTGCTGGGATGGAGAAAAATGGGAAATATCTGTTCTTGGAGCTAACAGGCAGGTCCAGGACACAAATTGGGCTCATTTTCTTACACTTCAGTATTGTTTTGAAGGTTTTAGGAGGGACATCCGGGGGCAGAAGATGTCCTGAATCCATGGAATCAGCCCACTGAGGCAGGGATGGAGGCTGAACCAGTCCCACACATCCCAGCAGTTTTCCACTCCTGTTTTTCAAAGCTAGATCCTTTTTTTTTTTCTCTAGACAGCCTGAATGTGCAGTTCCTTATCTAATCTCCTACTGATGTGTCTGTTAGACGAGGAATGTGGCTGTGTCACTCCTGGACACCAGAATTCAGGGCCAGTGACTGCTCTGGAGAAACCAGTAATGCTTTTTGCACTACACACTGCACAGGACTTTTATTTCTGATCTTAATGCACTCAGTTCATTAGTTACTTCATTATCTCCCAGTCTATAAACCAGCTATAAGCAGAGCCTATCGAGACAAACCAGCCCTTGACATACAGTGAGACCACATCAAGTGGAGGGAAACGACAGCACAGCCAGAGATGTATCAGTGCAGGGAACAGAGCCCCAAAACAAACCCAGTTCCCAGGCTGCATCCAGCACTGCTGAGAACGTTCAGCTGGACACAGGCAGGACACCCTGAAGTCCTGAGACGTGGGTTCTGCTCTTAACAAACACTAATTAAACCTCTGAGAATGGATGTTTGTTGTGTGGTTTGCTCCTGACACAACAAAAATAAGCTGAAGAAGCTACAAGAGCAGTAAGTAACTGTGTTTACTAAACACTTGCAGATACCCTGGTCCAGCTGGATGTTCAGGGAGGTTTTGTCCTCCTCTCCTGCACTGGCTAGAAGTGTCAGCCTAGTAGAGCAAACTGATGAAATTCCAACAGCAAATGGGTTTTCACCTTGACTTTCAAAAAACACTGGGATGGGACAAACCAACCTTCTCTCTGGGAGCCCCAAGCTCCTCATGCTTTGGGCAGCACAACTTCAGCCACCAAGACTTTTCCAGTTGGGGCTCATAAATCCATACTGAAGTAGCTGAACGAGGATCCTCTGGATGCTGTAACTCCTGGGGGATGGGGATGTGGTTAGTGCTGTGGTTGGTGTTATCATCACCAGCCCCTGAACAGGGTGTCGGGTGCTTTATAGCTCGTCGGAAGGAAGAGCCTGGTCTCCAGGACAGCAAAATCTGCCGCTGGAATTCGGGGTAGGAGCTGTGGGTGTGCAGATCGCAGGCAAACACATGGACACACTCACATTTGCACAGCAGTAGGGCAGGAAATGGGGTTTCCCTATGGAAAACATGACCTTGTCTCCAGGGGAGGTGACAAATCGGTCTCAGTTCTCCCCTGAAGTGCAGCAGAGGGAGGAGAGCAGGGGATGTGCCTGGAGCCATCGCTGAGATTCCCGGGATGGCCACTGCCTTTTGAGAGGGAAGAGGTATCCCTCGCCCTGGTATGGCTCAGTTTTCAATGAAAACTGAAATTATTCCAGGGGGAAAAGGCACAGCAATGTGTGTGAGAAACAAACCATCCATGTGAGGGTGGGAGAAAACCCATTTTTGACCAAAAACCCCTCTGAGGTGGTTTCTGGCTGGGAGCAGGTCTGTCCAAACACACCTCTTGGGCCATGTGGACCTCATGGGTGAGGTTTTCCCGAGCTGGGATCTGGCTCTGGGCACCCAGCACTGGGTCTGGGCAGCTGAACCAGCACCCTGACATGGGGAGGGATGGGGAGAGCTGAGTCCTGGAGGGTTTGGGCATGTTGGGTGGAAATGGGGACACAAGGTTTACTAACCAAACCTGGGGCAAAAAAGCAAAGGCAAATAAGTTCAGGAGGGGGCAGGGAAGGTGGAATTAATAAAAGAAGGGGACTTAAAAAAAAGAAAAAGAAGAAGTTTTTGTGCAAAAGAACAAAAGGAGAAGTAGCTTCACAAAGTGACACTTAATTCCAAGCTTTTGCTTTGGCTTTTCCACCTCGGAAGCATGAAAGCAGCTAAATTAGCAAAACAGAAGTAAACTGTTGACTGCTTCATTGCAGGATTAAGTGTGATAAATGGAGGTTTTGTTCAGCCTCTGTCCAGATGTTGTGTCTACGCTCTGTGTTTTTTCTTCTTTTTTTTTTCCCTCTTCTTCTCCTCCTTTTTTTTTTTTTTACATTCTTGGCCTGAGGCCCATATATATTTTGGATACTGCAGGGAGTATATAATATCATTGGAAAATGATGTGGTCTGGTAACCTTTTAAATAACATTTCCTCCCTCCTCTCTTTTCTAATAGTTTGTTTTTCTTTCCATGTTTTCCTTTTATTGGGGGGAAATTTTTGTTGGAAATTAATGAGGCCAAAGTTTTAAAACAAACAAAACAAACAACCCCCCCCAAAAGCAAAAAAACACACTATTTCCCTCTCCTTTTAGGGGGCAAAAAGGAGTTCAGGGACTTGTAAGGGCTCAGGCAAAGGATGTGTTTGGGACTTCTTTTTTTTTTTTCCTGTCTAGAAAACCTTCCTGATTATTTTTTAACATTCCCAGCGCACTTGGTGCAGGAGCCAGGCTGGGGTGGGACAGCTCTCTCAGTTCCTCGCTGTGTTTGTGTTGTCAGAGCCCCCTGACCCAAAACGCACATTTTTTTGCCTTGTGTTTCACGGGTCGGAAGTACCTGTCGCTCCTGGAAGAGGAGGAGGCCAAGGACTGGCCTTTCCTGAGTCCC
>NW_008692199.1:3743-4329 GCF_000695815.1 Acanthisitta chloris
CCCAGCTTTGGGCACAACGGGGCAGGGAGGTGGCAGAGCCCACGCACGGGGCAGTGGCACTGGTGGCACCACCGGAGGGGACGAGGTAGCCAACCCCTTCCTCAGGTCAGGACAGCATTCCCTGGGATTTTATCATCCCCTCCAAAGCCAGCAAAGCCACAGTTTAGCATCCCTGCCATGCTGTGTGTTTTGGAGGGGGCCTGGGGCTGCCAGGAGCCGCTGGCACCACCAGGGTGGGTTCCACGGTGGGGATGGCACTCTGTGCTCCCCTTGCCTCTCCTCTGCTTCCCGTGGGGCTCCCTGGTTTTTTTACCAGAGTCTACCTTAAAATCCCATCCCGGCTGTGCCTCCCTTGGCTCAGGCTGGCTTCGGGAGAGGAGCCCAGCCCAGGCTAAAATTGTGTTGTTGAGTCAGGCGCTGGCAGCGCCGGGCACAGCAGGGTGGGGACAGGAGCGTTTGGGGTCTCACCCCGTGGCACAGGGACCCCCTGGGTCAGCCCTGTGTGCCCCTGGGAGTGCTGTGGGAGAAGGGGGATAAACAGGGGAGCAGCATGGCCAGCACGAGGGGACTCAGAGGGGGAGATTGA
>NW_008692199.1:4370-10908 GCF_000695815.1 Acanthisitta chloris
AGCGCAGGTTTCCTGCTGCAGGGGTTGGGACGGGACAGAACGAGGGTGTTCCCATCCAAACACAGGGTTTTCCCCTTTGGAGCAGAGTCTGGATGTCAGCACTGACATTACACGGGGTGAGATTTGCAGTGACTTTAACAGCTCTTATCACATCCTACTCCGACGGTGCAAGGCGCAGGGTGAAGCCGTTGGCTCCCTGCTCGGGGTGTTGTGATGTGAACATCTGGGAAGGGATGGGAGAACATCCCTGTGGGAGTGCCATGGGCATGGCCAGCATGGAACCCACCAGGGCTCTCAGATGCTGCTCCTGGCTGAGGCACAGAGATTGGGTACCCTCCTGTCTCGGCATCGCTGCCAGCACCAGCTGGCACGGGCTGCAATGGGACAAGTCCCCAGCACAGCACAGCTCCCTGTCCTGTGTGTTGGTTTTTTTTTTCCAGGGTGACATTAAACAAACCAACCCCAAAAAGAAACACACACAAAAAAAGGTGAGAATTTCAGCAGATAAAACTGCAGCCCCGCGGCCGTACGCGGCAGTAAACACCTTGGAAAGCCGCTCTGGATTTCTCTCCCCACCACCACCTCCTGCCTCCCCTCCTCTCCCTCGCCTTCCCCCTCCTCTCTCTCTTAAGGTAGCAGCGTGGGAGCTTTGCCAAAACACTGCGGTCCCGTGGGGAAGCTTTGCTCTCACTGAAAGAGCCCTTGCGCCTGCCAGCCCAATTAAAACAACGTGCAAGGAAAGCAGCATCTGGAATTGCGCTGCTCTCACAGCCAAGTCACAATTGTTTAGTCTGAAAGTCGTTTCAGGGAGAGCAGGGCTGGCGGGAGCGCAGTGGCCCCCACATCTGGATCTGCGGCTAGACAGCCTCTTTGGCTGCAGGCCTGTGTGCATGTGCATTTTTAACTTTAGGATATGCTGACAAGTTAAGAAGTCAGAAAGTCAGTCACAGTAACAGCCTCCGCGGCCCCTTCCTCCCTCCGCCCCTTTCTAACACACACACGCAGTTGACTAAATACAATTTTCTGACATCCTTTCATCTGGAGAGAGTTTCTTCCCGTTCCAGCCTGCAGCTCGGGTCCCCGATGAGTTATTTGAGCTGAGCCAACACATGTGAACAAAAAGTCTTCTCTTCGCTGTGTGCTCAGGGGCCTGTCGGCGCTGCCCCCGTTTCGCCGGCAGCAGAGCTGCCCTGGCAGGGACATCGGGGCCACCACCCGCGGGCACAGCCTGACCTGGGCTGAGAGGGGCTGGGGTGGCCTGGGGCTGAGCTGCTCGTTGGGGCTGAGGGCTGAGCTTTGGGGCTGAGCTGCTGGTTGGGGTTGAGCTGCTTCTTGGGGTTGAGCTGCATTTTGGGGCTGAGCTGCATTTTGGGGCTGGGCTGCTGGTTGGGGTTGAGCTGCTTCTTGGGGTTGAGCTGCATTTTGGGGCTGAGCTGCATTTTGGGGCTGAGCTGCTGGTTGGGGTTGAGCTGCTTCTTGGGGTTGAGCTGCATTTTGGGGCTGAGCTGCATTTTGGGGCTGAGCTGCTGGTTGGGGTTGAGCTGCTTCTTGGGGTTGAGCTGCATTTTGGGGCTGAGCTGCATTTTGGGGCTGAGCTGCTGGTTGGGGTTGAGCTGCTTCTTGGGGTTGAGCTGCATTTTGGGGCTGAGCTGCATTTTGGGGCTGAGCTGCTGGTTGGGGTTGAGCTGCTTCTTGGGGTTGAGCTGCATTTTGGGGCTGAGCTGCATTTTGGGGCTGAGCTGCTGGTTGGGGTTGAGCTGCTTCTTGGGGTTGAGCTGCATTTTGGGGCTGAGCTGCATTTTGGGGCTGAGCTGCTGGTTGGGGTTGAGCTGCTTCTTGGGGTTGAGCTGCATTTTGGGGCTGAGCTGCATTTTGGGGCTGAGCTGCTGGTTGGGGTTGAGCTGCTTCTTGGGGTTGAGCTGCATTTTGGGGCTGAGCTGCATTTTGGGGCTGAGCTGCTGGTTGGGGTTGAGCTGCTTCTTGGGGTTGAGCTGCATTTTGGGGCTGAGCTGCATTTTGGGGCTGAGCTGCTGGTTGGGGTTGAGCTGCTTCTTGGGGTTGAGCTGCATTTTGGGGCTGAGCTGCATTTTGGGGCTGAGCTGCTGGTTGGGGTTGAGCTGCTGTTGGGGTTGCAGCCCAAGGGGAGGGCAGGGGTGTCCAAAAATGAGCTGTCGACCCTGCGGGTGCTGCAGGAGCCAAGGACCTGTGTCTGGGCCAAAGATTTTGATGGTGTTTGTATTTTCCTCTCAAGCTCTGGCTGTGCTGAGATGTTAGGGTGTTGGTCATTCCTTCGGGATGTTGGTTGCTCGTTCAGGATGCTGATCATTCATTCAAGGTGTTGGTCAATCATTTGTCAGGCAGGATCCCCCCCAAAAGAGGGATTGGAAAGGCCAATCTGAGCTTTTATTGCCAGAGCTCAGGCAAGACCCTTGGCCACACTGACACTACTACCTGGTGTTGATTCAACACTGCCCAGAAACACCCCAAGTATATTGCCATGCTCAGGCAAGACCTTTGGCCACACTACCACTACTACCTGGTGTTGGTTCAACACTGCCCAGAAACACCCCAAGCCCTCACTGAGGTGCTTGTTGCTGTCTCAGGAGCCAGGACAAACAGCACCAGGATGGATTCACATCCCATCCTCCTGCAGGACCCCTACAGCACTGAGAGCCCTTTTATAATGAATGACTTCCCTCTGAGCTACCAGAAACATCTGGTAGCCCAACATGTGCCTGGCTCCTGCTCCATCCCTCCCACTGCTGTGGTCATAGTTGCCCTGGTCAAAGCGCTAAAATGGGATGAAATGAGGGACAACTTCCACTGGGAGATGGTTGTTATGGACTGGGGACCTGGGGCCACCCAGACCCGCTCTGGGCTCTGCTCTCAGGCCCACATCACCCACACAGAGGCTGCTCCATGTTATGGCCATGAGTTTTCCAAAGTGGCCACTGACTTGAGGACTGGCCCAGGCAGGGGCTGGGGCAGAGATCCCAGCACCTCATGCTCGTGGATTCCCATGGAGAAACCCCAACCTGTCCCATTAAAGCAAACACCATAAATCCAAGGTCTGAAAAGCCTGGGGGCAATGCTCCAAAGTTTCACCTCTGGGAAAACAACCTTTTGCTTTTTTCCTACCTTGTTTTCCACCTAGAACTAAGCTTATCCCGCCCCTCACGCCAGTGTCAGGCCACATCCCTTGGCCTTTGCTCGGCCCAGGTTTGCCAGCACCCCGAGATGGGACTCCCCCCGCGCTGCAGACTCAGCTGGGGGGTCCCTGGGGTTGAGCAGCTGCCCCGGGACCCCCGGGAGGGAGGTGGGATGGTTCAGCTGCCTCTCCCTGCCCCTCGTCCTGCCCCGTGCGCAGGAGTGTCACCACCAAACTGGTTTAGCAGCTCTGTGGGGCGAGTTCTGTTGTTTCGAAAGGCTCCCAAATACGTGTTGTTCGCAGAGTTCTCCTGGATAAATAAATACTGGCATTTCTCCCCTGACCTTTGCTCTCTTGCCGGGTTTCTCCTAAACGCAGAGCACACAAAACCATGGGATAAACCCCGGAGAAGCCTGGGCTGTCCTGTCTCCACATGCACAGTAGGGCAGGGACATGTGGGAACTGTCCTCTCCGTCCTCCTCCCTCCCCACAGCTCGGACCTTGGGCTCACCAGAGACCTAGAAGCTTCTGAGCTTCTCCTGCCTGGAGCAGAGGGGCCAGGGAAGGGATGGAAAAGCTGCACCATCAATGGCAGCATTCACAAATCCCCCGTGGGGCCTCCAGCGTGTTCCAACGGGGCTGGAAACCCACGCCACGATGCTGCAGTGGCTCTCCACGAGGAGTTTGTTGGGGGTTTCTTTATTTGCCTTCCGCTTTTCAGGGTAGCAAGGTCATATCTCCAAGTGTGGCTGGGTGGCCTGAGCTTTTGCAATTGTGTGTCATGAGTCTCGTGGTAGCTGGTGTTTACTCTGAAACCTGTCCCGTGGCTTTGTTCCCTCCGGCTTGCTAAAACACTGGGAGATCAGGAGCCACAGAGGAAGAAAATATTCATATGGCAATAAAAGGGAATAAAACCTTTAGGAGCCTGGACCTGGTTGAAACCTCCTCCCTGCAGAGCCTGCAGTGTAGGTTGACTTTTGGTGGTGCAAGAGCAGCTCCTTGTCCTCTGGCTGAGCGAGGCACCCCAAGGGCACTGGGTGGCAGAGCCTCTGGTGGTGCTGAGCACCCCGAGGTTGCCGTGCCGTGGGAAGCAGAGCTGCCATCGACAGCTCCTGACTGAGGGCTGGGTAAACTCGCCTTGTTTACCGACGTGGGTGTCACACTGACAACAAACAGGTCCCTGCCTGAGTGTGTCATAGGCGAGGGAGGACAGTAAACAAGGAATGACACGTAAGGCTGCAGAGCCCTGAGCTGCTGCAAACCAGGGAGCACATTCCTGCCCTGCACGGCACAGCAGCGGCACATCAAGGGCTCCATCTCCTTGGAAAACACTGGAGAAATGGTGTAAACTGTTTGAAAAAAGGAGGATGTTTTACCCTCTGGCCAGGTTCAGGGTCTTGGGAGCAGGGACTGTCTTCACTCCAAGGTCTCCCAGCACACTGGCACAGGGCAGGGCTGCCAAGAGAGCTGCATGTGGGCACAGTGCACCTGGGGCAGGGCACACAGTTCTGGGCAAAACCTAGCTGTGATTTTGGAGCACTGAGGGCAAATACTTTTCCCACTACATGGTTCAGCTCCTCCAAAAGCACTTTCAGTCTGTTCTCCCATTTCTTCTGCTCATATTGGAGTCAGCAGCAGCAGATCAGCCTTCCCCGAAGCAGGACCATCTAGCATTCAAACTCTGGTCCAGTTCCTCCCATTTACTTCCCAAGTGTCCTTGAGCACCTCATTTCCCTCTGCCTCAGGTTCCCACCCGTGAAATGGGCTGAAAATGCACTGAGACAGTACAAAGTGCCTTGGCTGTGTAGGTATTCCCATCCTCATCCTCCTGCTCTGGTAATAACTGTGATGTCTCTGTTTTCCTGGTGGTTTTATGGCACCTGCTCTGGGAAGTGAGCGATGTGACAGTGACGTGTCCATGGAGGTGCTGGGCTGGCTGTCACAGCCCTGTGAGAGCTGCTAGAAAATGTAACTCAGGACCCCCACACTGATCACAGGGATGAAAAACCTAGTGGAAATAATGTATGCAGTGGGATAGCAGTGTGAGATGCTGGAGCCACAGCCTGGAGATGTTGAGGATGGAATTTCAGGAAGGATTTCTCCATGGAAAGGGCTGTCAGGCACTGCAATGTGCTGCCCAGGGAGGTGGTGGAGTCACCATCCCTGGAGGTGTCCAAAGCACCACTGGACGTGGCTCTCAGTGCTCTGGTCTGGTTGACAAGGTGGTGATGGGGCACAGGTTGGACTCGATGGTCTTGGAGGTCTTTTCCAGCCTCAGTGAGTCTGTGGCTGGGTGAGGGTAAAACTTCTCCCCTGCTCCCCCCGGCCCTGCGCCCGTGCCACACGCACGCACACGCACACACCCAGGCCCTGGGTTTATTTTATATTTTCCCTCGTAAAGATTTGTGTCCGTGCTGCTCTCCTATCAAAGCCAGCAGTGGCCCCTCGGATAAACATGCGGTCAGAAGACAGAAAACTCCAGGCTCAAACACTATTCGTTTCACCCAGAGCAGCATAAACTGAGAGGCTTTTAAGAAGGGCGAATGGTTTTCAGTAAATCTCTCATATCAGCAGAAACCTTTGAAAGAGTTTGTTTAAAGGCTGTGGAGATAAACAGCCCAGCCAAGTGTTTGTTTAAGATGTATGTACTCTGTGTCGACTGGTAGGCTGGTATTTATATCGAGGGGGGGACGGGAGGGCGCGGAGCGTTTTGACCCTTTGCTGGCTCTGTCTGCGTGGCCTGGGGCAGATCGACAGGGGCTGGGCTGGGAGTCACACAGGTCCCTGGTGGCAGCTGGGGACGAAGCCCAGTGTGGGTGTGAGGGATGTGTGGGGCTGTGGGAGAGCACTGGTGTTTCTCTGTGGTGAGGGGTGTGCGAGGTACCGGCCGAGATCTCCGTGCCAGGCACTGGGGAGATAAATGTCTGTGAGGGATTCCCTGCCTTGGACAGGCTGTGAGTCAAACGAGACCCATGGAGAGAACAGGAGGCAGGAGGGATGCACAGGCCTGGAAAGCTCAGCCCAGGCTGCTCTTGGCCGTGCTGGGGCTGATGTGAACTCAAAGCCATCACCGGAGCCCCTGTGTCCCTGATCCCAGAGTCCATGAGCATTGCCCTCTGAGCCCCTTCAGCCCCAAGCCCTGGGCCTTCCTCTGCTGCTGGAATCAGCCTCTCAGCACCTCAGCAAAGGCAGGTGGAATCTGGGTGTGTTGTGTTCCAGGTGACATTCTAGGACAGATCCTGAGGGCAGAGTGTCCTGCACGTCTGCTGGGCTTGGGAAGTCAGGGGAAAGTGCTGCAAACCACTGGCTCTGCCAGGTGGGAAGGCAATGTGGAGAGCTGAGCTCAGCTGGGTTGAGTCAGCACCTTGACCCTGGTGCTGGTGGATTTGG
>NW_008692199.1:10941-16062 GCF_000695815.1 Acanthisitta chloris
ATTTCAGAGTGGTCTGAAATCCAACCAATGATTGCAGCCCCCACCATGGGCAGCCCAGGGACATCTGGATAAAAAGGGCTCAGTCTGCCTCTTGGGTTTCCTCAGGAAGATGCTGTCTCTCTCCCAGGGTGGTGTGTTGGCTCTGGGGTTCAGAACTCCTCACTTGGTGCTGAGGGTCATGTGCCATCACAGGAGTGTTTGGCCTGGAAGGTGAGTCTTGTCTCATAACAAGGCCAGTTGTGCATTGCCTTGGAGCAGTTTGGGGCTGTGAACGGAAATTTAAGGTTCTGAAATCAGAGATCTTGGCTCTAGGAAAAGCTTGGGAAGGGTCACAGGTGGATCCTGTGGATTGAGCAACCTAGTCTAGAGGAAGGTGTCCCTGCCCATGAGAGAGGGTGGGAACTAGGTGAAGGTTCCTTTCAACCCAAACCTTTCTATGACTCTAGGTTGTCTGGTAGCCACAGATGTACCGAGGCTGCACTCCTGGCCTGATGGGCTCTGAGTACTCCAAGTCTCAAGCTCTTGCAGGCATCACACAGAGTCATCCTCAGTGCCAATCCCTCCATTTAAAAAGGAAACTCTATCCACAGATAGAAAAGAAACTTCCATTTTAGTTAGCACAGACAGGAGCCTGTAAGAAACAGCCTTTAACTGACAGAGGGCTTTGTTTACAGAAAATCAGATGATTCTGTTTTGAGCTTTTACCACTGTTGTCATATCTGAAGCGTCAGAGGCACTAAATGTTCTCCAAACAAACCCGTGCAGAACTGCTCCCCATTTCTGACCAGCACGTGTGAGATGCTCTCAGCCTGCTCCTGTTTCCTCATTTCCACTCTGGACAGACTGCTAGAGCTCACCTGCTTTTGAAATGTTCCAGATTGGCCAAACCCAGTGATTTTTGTTGTGTTTATCCTCATTGCTCCCTGAACTGCCTCTTCAGACCCCCTGGACCAAAGCACCTTGAGGTTTGTTGTGGAAATGCTCATTTTAGCCCTGACACAGTGACACTAAGGCAGGAGAGCAGAGTGAGCTGAGCCCCCAGCACTGCTCTGCCAGTCTGGGCAGTGCTGCCCAGGGATGCTCACAGGGCCAGGTCACAGGTGGCATCGACACCTCCCTCTAATCTCATCTTTTAATCATCTGTGACCTCCCTTGGTCACACATTGCAGAATCTTCATACAAAGTTTTCCCTATCCCAGAACTGCAAGCGAAGCTTCTTCCTGCTCCTCCCGTGCTGGGAATGTGAGAGCAGTTGATCCCTGTCCTCCCCACAACAACTCTTCCTACTGCAGGGCCCTTATCACCTGCCCCCCTTGGCCTTCTCCAGGCCAGACTAAACAGACACAGCTCCTCCATCCTCTCCTGTGGGGCATGTTCTGCAGACCTCTTATCTCTGCTTCTCTGCTTGGCTTTGACCTCCCCCAGCTCTCAGCTCTCCCCTGACGAGTGGCAGACAGGACTGGGACCCAGCAGAGCTTACCTGGATGCAGCATTCCAGGCAAACCCATCTCCTCACCAAGATCCCTCAGCTCCTTACGAACTGATTGCTTAATAATCTATTTGTGTGTTTCCCTGAGTATCAATTCATTCTGACTAATTCCCCTCACCTTGAATTGTAGTTGTTATAATTGGCTTTTCCAGCCCCCTGGGAATTCACCACCTGAGTTCCTAGGGATGCAAACCAGTGGATCACAGAGGGTTCTAGTCCCCTCTAATCCTACAGGGAAGTACAGATGTTTCTCCAAGCCTGTTCCCACTTGGAATGGTGACAGCCTCCCTGGGGGTGTGATGAGCCAGGTTAGCTCCTGGGGTGGTGGCAGCTGGGCCCAGGTGATAGACCCTTCTCCTGCAGAAGGATGAGGATGTGCAAGGCCATGTCCCTCCTGTTCTTCCCCACACCCATTGCCACCCTGTGTGCCATCTAACAAACCCTGAGGACACACTTTCTTGGCTCAGTTTGGAGCTTCTTGGTTCTTTTCCCACCCCATAAAACACCTCTTCCCCTCCCTGGCTTGGTTCTCCTTCACCTCCATCCCATCCCTGGGCAAAGGAAAGCCCTGTGTGAGCCACGGATTTAAAACCCAGCAGCCAATACTTTTCTTTTCAAGCCTCAGCACTTCATGTCCCCTCAGAAGGAAGGAAGCCCCTTTTGTTGAGTACACAGCCTGTAATTTCGCTGTCAGATCCAAGCAGCAGGTCAGTGTTGTGACTGACTGGCTGAGGATCGCTCCCTTAAGGGTAATTACACCAAATTCCCGCTTGAAGGACAGCTTTCTCTGGATATGATACGAGGAACCTGCTTTTTTCCATTCACTTAAATTCATGAATTCAGTGGCTGTCACCAAGCGTGGAGCAGTCAGGGACTGACACCCCTTCCAGCTCCATGGGAAGCCCAGGGAGGTGGGACAGGGACACGTGGCAGAGTCCCCACGGCATCACCCACGGGGGAGCTGAGCTGGGGTGAGAGATCCTTGGATGGAGCTCACCATGGGTCTGGAGGATGGCACAGAGCTGCAGACAGAGCTGGGATTTCTCTTCCCATCTCCATGCTCTCCTTCCCTCCCTTCCACCTGGGTGGCATCGCAAAGCTTCATCCATTACTTCCTGGCATCTCTCTTGCTCCTGTGGGCTCACCCACCATGTGTCCAGGAGTCACTCATCAACAACAAACAGTTAAAAGGAAGAAAATAGGCTGGAAATATCAATGCACTTTGGTAACAATAAACCCTGGTTTTAATTTATGCTAATATGTAGGGTTGTGGTGACAGTAAGAACAAAATTACAGAGTGGCTTTCTAGCTGGTAATTATCCCTCCATTTTCGTTGCTCGGGAAGATGGACACACAATTATGCTCTCTTGCTGTATATTAATACGGATTCTTGACATCTTCAGCAGACCTGGAGCTGTCATCGGGCTTTTTGTCTACTTTAATTGAAAATTAATGGTTACTGTGTTACCAGGGAAACGGTGGCAATGGACGCCAATAGCGCTCACATATCAAACAGGCACTGGTGGCATTGTCTGTCCGTGGTGACCTTGAAAGTTAAAAGAAAAACTTGCATAAAAAAAAAAAATGGGGAGAGGGGTAGGAAGGAAAAAAATCCCACCCATGGAAAACAGAGGGTTGGATGCTGTGGATTGAGGGGAGGGGAAAAGGGGAAAGTGATGTGAGGGGAAACTTGGTGCCTTTGTATCTCAGAGGGGAAAGGAGGGAGCTCTAAATGAGAGAGTTGGAGCAGTGAAGGAGGATGTTGGAGCGTGTGATCCGTGGGGATGTCTCAAGCAGCTCCAGGGCCCGTGTGGCTGTGTGAGCAGGAGGTGTGTGCAGAGCCCCCAGCAGGGTGGGCAGCTCTGGGGGAGAGTTCAGGGTCTGTGTGGAGATAAGGGGGGAAAAAAAGGCAAGAAATAGGCTGGAGGGGAGAGAGTCCAGATCTGCTTTGACTGGAAGCAGTGCCTGGGCAGTGGATGGCTGCAGATTAAGCAGCCCCTGACGGTGCTCTGGAGAGTGTTTGGGGCTGGACACCTCCTGTGCCACACAGAGGGACCCCGAGCCCCTTTCCTCCCGCTGAGATAAGAGCAGGAGGAGGGGCTGGGGGCTCGGGGGACCCCACACCAGTGCTCAGCTGTGGGAGGGCTGAGCCCAGCCCCGAGCCTGGACAGAGATCCTCAGTCTGCTCCACGGCAGGTGGGACCTTTTCTTTTCGGAAATGCAGTTTTAGGTAGGTTTTGCTTTCCTTAGCATCCAGCTTGGGCTGTGTCCTCTCTTCCCCACCTCTCACAGGGGAAATGCAGCAGCACTGGCCTTTTGGGGGCTGCAGCTGAGGGAGTCCCCAGAGCAGCCTTTGGAAAGGTTCACCCCCAGCTCTGCTTGATGGGGCACAAACAGAGCAAACCCTTTCTGGGGGTAGGGGAAGCAGGGCAAGGCTGTCACAGTGGGTGACAAGTGACACACTGGGAAGCAGCAGGGGACAGGCAGCAGCTGCAGGGACTGAGGTGTTCCCTGTCCTGCTGCAGGTCCCAGTGTCCTGCACCTAAATGAGCTGCATGACTGTCATGGCTTTTCCTCCTCCTCCTTGCTCCCCTTGGGGTTCCCATGACCCACGGTCCTGCTTTTAGCAGGGCCTGGAGCACGGGGAGAGGCAGCTGCTCTGCTTTCCCATGTGCAGTAAATCCACCTTGGAGCAAAGGGATTTGCAGCTGGAAAGAGTTGTCACCACCCTGGTGCCTGTGGCCCTGGCCCCAGAGGGAGACAGGGATGTCCCAGCCCAGAAGTTCTGTGGAAAGTAGGAATAAATTGGTCAGCAAGTGAAACAGGAATGTTTCAGAAACTCCTGTGAAGAGGCAGATGCTCCCCAGGCATCCAGGGATGCTTAATGCATCCTCCCATGGGGCAGTGCCGGGCCTGCCTGGGCTCTCCTCCCTGCTGCTCCAGGGACAGCAGAACTTCCCCTCTGCATCCTCACCCTCCTCCCAGACATCTCCAGCTGCAGTGCTGAGGTGAGCCCCAGCCTCTCTGGGAACCTGTGAAATCCAGGAGCCCATTCTTCTCCCCGGCAAACACGGAGCCAAACAGCGGAGATGCTCCTGAAAGCCGGAGCCTTTTTTCATTTCCCCTGCATCCCTGATCCCAACCTTAATCCCTGCTCTGAATCCTGTCAGCCTGGCTGTTCTAGCACTGACATTGCTGCAGGCATCATCTCCGCTGCCTTCCCTCAGATCTGCCTCCTCCTGGGACATCTAAAGAGGACTCCGAGATTTCTGTGTTACTGGATGATTCAGTCCGTGCCCTCCAGCAAAGCATGGGGGTCCCTGGGGGCACAGGCAGAGGGGGGACTGGGCTGGGATTCCGTGGATGCTCCAGTGCTCAGCCAGGGCTCAGGGCTGTGGGCTCAGGCCATCCCAGGGGTCAGCTGGAAGCAAGGGATGGTCAGGGAAAGGGGAAGGACACTGCTGGCAGTGCTGGCACTGGTGCCCAGTGGGGTATGAAACCACCATCCCAAGACTCTGCAGGCCAAATTCCCTGTCAGGTCATTACAATAACGATGTGCTGGAGTGTTTTCCCACCCACCATCGATCGCAGGCTGTGAACACTGTGATAGACACATCATGGGCTGGGGCTGG
>NW_008692199.1:16332-19371 GCF_000695815.1 Acanthisitta chloris
TGGGGGAGCCTCCTGCCTTTCCCCTTGCCCAGCCACGTGCCCAGCTTGGTGTGAGCTGGGATCCCAGCTCATCTCATCTCATATCGGAGCGAGCCCATGGCCCAGCCAGGGTGAGGATAAACTACAGGGGGGCAGAGAGGGGTCTCTGGGGGTCTCCCAGCCCTGCACTGAGAGGGGTGTGTGCCATGAGCTCAATCCAGTGTGTGTGACACTGGGAGCAGCCACTCCTGGTGATGGTGCAGAAATCCAGGCTGAGCCCACCCTGCTGTGACCCTCTGGGATGGGGAAGGAGAGGAAAAGAATCCATAGACTGTAGTCTCCTTGCTCACATCTCATTGCAGCCACAGCACAGGGCCTGGATTGCTGCAGGGCTCGGGGATCTCTGCCCCTCTGGAGCTGGGGTGGCCCCAAACCTGGATCCAAACACCTCCACCCAGGGCGGGTGGAAAACCAAAGCTGTTCCACGACGGGAGCCACAGGCTCCCTGTTCAGGCAGGTTTCCTCCATAAAAACCAGCCAAGCTGAACTGCAGCTCCACAGCAGCATTTCCCCTCGGCTCTGGGAGGGATCATGATTCCTCTCACCCACCCGTGGGCTCTGTGGCCCCTTCCCTGCTCCCAGCAGCTCCTGCCTGGAGAACCAATGGAGCTGGACTTGGACTGGCAGCCACTGGTTCTCCTGGTGTTGTAGCCCCTCAGGATACCCCAAACTCAACCCCTTGTGCTTCTCAGTAAGGAAGGGAGTGGAGTCTTCGGTACTTTCAAGCTGGACAAAAGGCTGAGCTGAGTTATGGGGTCCCAGGGAGTGTTTGTCCCCCTGCTAAACCCACCCAGGGCACCTCCAGCTCTGCCACCTTCTCTCCAAGCTTCAGTCGCTGGTGACAGTGCAGTGGCACAAACCTTTTCCCGTGGCTTTGTGGCACTTGAAATTCAGGCCATAGGTGGGGTTTTTTATTCTGTATGTGGGGACTTTACTAGTAGATATTTGGATTTTATGAGCCTGCGTCCATGGGTTTATGACAGGAAAGGTGGAAACATTAATGAACTGCTCAAGACATGGGAACGAGCGTGGAAAGACATTTTCCATGGGCCTTTAATAAATAGCAAAGAACCTGTCCATTGAAATGTTGTAACAGCGAACAATATGTGTATATTGTAGAACATACATAGTCCCTGGGAAGTTTAAATCTATTATTTACCTAAAAAGCCAACTGTGCCCACTGCCCAGGCAAGAATACCCCTGGGGATGCTCCCTGAGAAGCCCAAGCAGTGCCAGGATGGTCATGTCCCTGAGCATCCCCAGCCAAATTCCAGCACTGTGTTTTGGTTTTGAACCTCCTCAGAGTGGGCTGAATCCTGCAGGAACACGGGGGGGAGGTCTGGATTCCTGCAAGAGCCTGGAAATATCTTTCTTTTCTGAAATGTTTGTACAGCAATGACTTGGCCGATTTACCTCCCAATATCTCACGCTGGCCCAAAGCCGAGGGCATTAGCGAAACTGTGAGCCAGATAAATGATGGTGGTGCGTTTTCCTCGCCGTATCTGCTGCTACAATAAAAAAGGCCTTTTCCAAGTGCCTCCCGTTAACCCAGGCAGTGCTGGGTGGGAGCCCAGGGCCGGAGGGAGCAGGGGTTGGTGTTTGCTCAGCCAGCATGGAAAAAGCCATGGAGAGCCTAGATGCTTCCTGGCACAGCTGTGGCTGCAGAGACTGGGGCTGGAGGCCTGGAGACGTGGGCTGTGCAGGTAGAAGAGGTACCCAGAGGGATCTGGTTTGATATTCCCGTGCAGTTGTGTCAGACACAGTTCCCAGCTGATGAGATATTTGGGTTTTATGAGCCTGCGTCCGTGGGTTTATGACAGGAAAGGTGGGAATGTTAACAAACTGCTCAAGACACAGGAACAAGCACAGAAAGATATTTTCAATGGGCCTTTAATTAAAAAAAAGCAAAGAACCTGTCCTCTCCAGAGCCTCTGGATTCCCTCAGGTGCCACCTAGCTGGGCTCTAGGGTGGCATCTTCACTGGTGTTCATGGGAGGAGGATTTGGGGTCCATCACCTCCTGGCTGAGGTGGTCCACAGCAGGAGGGGACACAGGTAACGAGGTGGACAGACACCTGGGCCACAGAAGCTGATGGGGAAAGGGAGAAGCATCTCCCTTGCAGAGCACAAAGCTGCTCTGTGCCGGGAGAGGGGCAGGAAGGCACGTCGGAACCACCGGCGGCAAAGGTTTGGTGACAAAGGGACTTAATATGAAATAACCCCAATTAACCTGCTGCGAATTCCCAGCCCTTATTTTGTGGTGCTGGCAGGGAGAGAGGAGCAGGACTGGGAGGCCTGAGGAGCAGATTTGGGCTGTGAGTTGCTGGGGCAGGAAGGGGGGCAGGGAACCAGTGGGGTCCATCTCCCCCACTCTGCAGCTCAAGCCCTGCAGTGAGAGCTCGTTGTGACCTGAAGCCAGAAGATACTGATTTGACTCAGTTAATTGCTTTGAAAAAGGACAAATCCATCACCGTTGAAGTGTTCAGACACTCAGCACATGGCTCAGGAGCTGGGGGTACTCTGTGGTTCTGTGATTCAGCTCCCCCAGCCCCAGAGCAGTGCTCGGCCAGGGATGTCGGTGTCCAGCACGGCTCGGGTTCTCACACGCGTCCGAGCGCTGCTGCTCCGGCTCAGGTGCCTGGTTTGGCCTCTGGGAACTGGGCCACGATTAATTGCCAGTTTCCTCGGCGCTGGGATGAGGCTCTGGAGTGAGCCCAAGCGCCGGGTCGGGACGAGCTCCCGGCACTCCCCGTTTGGACCCGACTGGTGAGCACCTCCCCGAGCGCTGGTGACCTCATGCCACAGACATGGATGAGGTCACTCGGATAATTGCTCTCCCCAAACGATGTATCTTGCGGGAAGAGGATGTTGTGAAGCTGGAGAACTTGCTAGGGCAAAAAAACACATCACACACCCCTTGGCCGAGAGTGCTCCGAGGGGAAACTCATGGGCAGAGTGTGCCAGGAGCTGCGGAGGGTGCCGGCGGCTCCGGGGGCATGGC
>NW_008692199.1:19408-20663 GCF_000695815.1 Acanthisitta chloris
AAGGTGTGCGGTACCTGGCGGGGAGGGAGAGGGGCCGTGCAGGGACCTGCCCTCCCCAGGGCACGGGCGGGCACAGTGTGCTGCCAGGGCCTTTCCTCAGGGAAACAGCCGTGCCCATCCAAGGTCTCCTCCCCACAGCAACTCCTTCCCCGGGTGCTTCCGCTGCTCCGGGATGTGCAGATGCCTGGGGGTGCGTGGGGGGCTTGGCTGGAGGTTTCCTGCCTGGCTGCAGCCTCTGCAGTGCGTTGTGCCTCGGTCTCCTCACCTGCAAAGTGCAGGAGTGATGCTTTGTTACCCTCATGAAACACTCGGAGAGCCTTGATACAAACCCAGCCCAGTTATCGCTCATCAGACCCTCCCTTCCCTTGCCAGGGGAAGCTCCAGCATGTTTTATCCTCCTGTATAAAGTTGCTGCAGCCAGAGAGACGTGGGCTCAGCTCTGCTCGCTCAGGGTACTGAGCTTTCCCCACGCTGTGCTCAGCTGTTTCTTCTCCCTGCAGCCCCGTGACAGGTATTTGAAAAGGAGCTGAGAACAGCCCTATCAAACCTCCGCAGTTCACGGGACAAGCCAGACTTTAAGGAGTCTGAGTGCGAGCGAGTTTCACAAGAAAACAAACAGAAATACTTCTGTCGCTGCACCAGAAAAAAAAAAAAACACCCCAAGAAGTTGGGGGAAAAAAATCGCCTTTCTATGGAAAAAATCAGCTCTTTCCTGAATAAAGCAGAAAAAAAAACTCAGCCGTATTGAGCTGTGACATATGGTTACACAAATAGAAACCACAGAGGGGAAAATCATGTTTTCTCTTTCATTATTTATCACTCTCTAACTGTCTCCAGCTGGGTGAGTAAACAGCCTCATTGGGCTGTAATGAGAACAGTCTGCTGCCACTGTGCTCGGGGCTGCCGGAGCCCGGCGCTGTGCGGGGAGGGGGCGGGTGCTGTGCGGGATGCTGTGCTAAAGGGGCGGTGGTCTGCAGTGGGCTGTGGGGGGTGCTGTGCAGGATGCCCTGCTAGGTGCTCTGCAGGATGCTGTGCGGGATGCTGTGCTTGGTGCTCTGCAGGATGCTGCTCGGGATGCTGTGCAGGATGCTCTGCTAGGTGCTCTGGAGGATGCTGTGCGGGATGCTGTGCAGGATGCTCTGCTAGGTGCTGTGCGGGATGCTGTGCTTGGCTTGGTGCTGGATGCTGCTCGGGATGCTGTGCTGGGTGCTGTGAGGGATGTTCTGCGGGATGCTCTGCTAGGTGCTGTGCGGGA
>NW_008692200.1:0-4507 GCF_000695815.1 Acanthisitta chloris
GAAAAGGCTCCGAGGCATCTCCAGGGGTGCCCCAGGTGGGGTGCGCCCGGGGCAGGAGGTGACCGCGGGTGGGAGAACCTGCCGAAGGGAGTCGGCTCTGGGCAAGGGGAACGGGGGCAAGGGGAGGGACGTGAGGCAAGGAGCAAGGTGGGAAGGAAAAGACGGAGGAGAGGAAATAACGGTGGTGGGAGTTGGGCACAGAGCTGGGAATGGGAGCTCCGTGCCCACAGGTGCCGTCTGGGATGCCAAACGGGCACGCGGCACCCTCACAGGTAAGATCTGAGGGCAGCTGTCGAACATCGGGGGAATGTTCCCTATGGACAGGGAAGGGGACAGCCCACAGGACTGCCAGCATACCTCTGCCAGCTGGAAAATCTCCAGAGCAGGGGTGGGCATCCCTCGGTGAGGAAGGGACAGGAGGAAGTGGCAGCCTGGCCACGCTGCAGGTGTGGCTGACACTGGGATGTGAATGTGCCGTTCTTAGGGTGCCTTTCCCAATTCATCAAGCTGAACAGCTCAATCCATCCTCGCAGTGGGGGAGGCTGGGGAAGTTCGAGTCTGCAAACGTGCCCCAAGTGAAGCTGGTCCAAGTGCAAGAACACCAGGACCTTGGTGCCTTTGCTGCTGGAAGGAGAGGACATAGCACTATCTCTTTGGGACCCAATAGGGGCTTTCCCTTCCCTACTGAGATTTCTTCCCTTAGTGGGTTTCATAATATAATGTCAAGTTTCAGCATCGTTGGAGGAGTAATAGAAACCACACAGTGAGGTGAGTGCCTGCTCCAGGCTCTGTCCCTCATCTGTGGAGCACAGCCATGGGAGAGGATGGGCAGATCCTGGTGGCAGCTGTCACTGCAGCAGGAGTGTGCTCAAGCCTCCTCTCCAGCAAAGACGAGCCCAATTTTCCATCTTAGTCCTGTTTTCCATCTTCCATCCTAGTCCTGCCCTGGGGAGCTGTTCAGTATGGCCTCAGCCCAGGGGTGGTTTGGGCACCACATGGCCCCATGTGCTGGATCTGCTGTCGTGGGAACATCCAGTTTGGCTCTGTCCTCTTCCATACCTCACTACGTCCTTGTCCCACCATGTTTGACTCTGACACAGATGGAATAACAGAATCATAGGTTATGCAGGATTAGAAAGGATCCCCAAGGATCATCAGGTCCAATTCCTGCCCTGCCCAGGACACCCCAACAACGCACCCTGTCCCTGAGAGCATTGGCCAAACACTTGTGGTGCTCTGTCAGCCCTGGGGCTGTGACCACTGCCCTGGGGAGCTGTTCAGTGGCCAGACACCCTCAGGGGGAAGAACCTTCGATGCTGAAAACTCCTCCAAAACCTGGGCTTGGGCACAGGAGCAAAAACCAGCTGACTGTGAGCAGGCACCTAAACCGACCCAGTGTGATCCCTGAGTGACCTAAATTTATAGCTCGCCTCCCCAGCAAGGGGATGAGGTCTGGGTGTGCTTCTCCTGGACACACGAGGCCACATCTCCTTATCCCAGAGGGGCTGGAGCCATGTGACACCCACAAAATCCACCCCTCTTTCCTGGGAAGCGCTGGCACAGGGATGCTGTAGCTCTTCCAGCTCTTGCCCATCCTTCACCACGGCTGCAGGTGCAACTCTGCCGTGTCCTCCCACCTGGTCTGGCCTGTGGCATCGCTTCTCTTTCGCTTCCCTGGGCCAAGGAGGTGCGTGGGGGGTAACCAACCACAACAACTGTGGTAAAATTAGATGCTGGCAACCCCAGGACCTCACGTCACTGTGGTGGAGAGGAAGGAGAAGCAGAAAGTCCTGGGAGGGCTGAGCTGCTGTCAGGGGGGCTGCAGTGGCTGCAGTGGCCTGAGGACATGGCAAAGGGCAGCCAAGGGGAAGAGAGCATCCTCCCCACGCTGTAGGACAGGGGCTGACACTGCTGCCAGGGGAGTGTCAGAGGGCAGTGGGGAAGAAGCCGAAAGTCCTGCAGCCCAGCCACGGGTGCCTGTTCTGCAGCTGAAGCTGTCAGGTCCCTCCCCAGCGTTTTGCAGGGTGCTCCCCCTCCCCTTCATCCAGGGTTTTGGGGAACAGGGAGGCACAGATGGGATGAAATAGACACTGAAGGAGAAGGAGGAGGAGGCTGAAGAGGTGCTCAGCCCTGGACGTGTGGAGGAACACAGCAGCAAAACCCACCTGCCCTCAGGTGTGGCCAGGGGTTTGTCGAGGGGGGGACCCCAGGACTGAGGTTTGAGCTGTGCCAGCGTGCCAGGGCCGTTCAGAGCGGAGCGGGATGCTGTGTGCTGGTGTTTCCAGCAGCCCTGCCAAAGGCTGGGGACACCGGCTGACCCTCGCCCGGTGGAGCAGGAAGCCAGATTAACGGCAGCCAGTCGTGAAATCTGGGGCAGACCCATCTGTCAGGCATCTCCCATTCGAATCCGGCTGTGATGCCTCCCCCACCTCCTGCGTCCCCTCCCCACCCTGCTCCCTGCAGACCCGCACGGGGGCTGGGGGCACCCTCGGAGGTGGAGAGGAGGGCTTGGGGTGGCAAAGGGGCTTTCACCTTTATTAAACAAGCCTCTTGTTCCTGCAGACAGCTCCTGGCCTGGGCTCTGGATCTGCTCCACTTCAGTTTTTTTACCCCCAGGGGTTTTCTTCTCTTTCGAGGTGTCTGAAAAACTCCAGGTCAGGTAGTCAGAGGCTTTCATGATTGTTTTGTTTAAAATCAGGAGGTTAAGGGATAAAAATGTGCCTTTGGAGAAGGGAGAGGAAAGGGCAGAGCGGTGACTCTGGCTGTGTAAGTTCTGGACTGGCTTTTGGAGCTGCTTCCAAAGCTTTCAGTGATTAGCAGCACTGGAGGCCCCTCAGGAGCTGCTGGAGAAGGGGAGCAGGGTGCCACCTCTCCAGGGGTGGCAGTGGCTGGAGCACGAGGAACTGGGAGCTGTGGGATGGTGCCGTGACAGCCGAGCCCCACACCAGCCCCAGGGTCAAGCCAGGAAGCCTCCAACACCTCCCTCAAACTGTGAGATGCAACAGCCCTGGCTGCCCCAGCAGCTGCCCCTCTGCCACAGAATGTCTTGCCCAGATTTTGAGCAGGACTAGGCAAAAAGTGAAGTCCCTGGCCCTGCCACCAGCTCTGCTCGACACTTGGTGTTGTGGGGAAAGGAGCTGTTTGGTCACACTGGGCAGGACCTGGGTGGGAAGACAAATTTGTCTGAAATGAAAATACTCCCCTGGATGTTGCCCAGAGATATACAGGTTGCCCACAGAAGCTGTGACTGCTCCATCCCTGGGAATGTTCCAGGCCAGGCTGGATGAGGCTTGAAGCAATCTGGGGTTGTGGAAGGTGTCCCTGCCCATGGCAGGGGTGGGACTGGATGGGATTTAAGTTCCCTTCCAACTCAAACGAGTCTGGGGTTCTGTGTCTGTGTGTGTGTATCGTGGGGCTGCAGGGGCACGTTCACCCGCCTGGGTTTGCAGTGACCTCAGTTCACCTTGGCAGCCGTCAGACTCCTTATCTTATCTCTGCATCGAGCTGTGCTCACAGTGAAACAAGTGCCAAGTACCTCGGCTTCCCCTGCTCCTGCCTGCTGAAGCACCCACATCACCCCTGCTCCTGCCAGGGCACCACAGCACCCAGGCACAGCTCCGAGCCCATCGTCAGTCAGGGACAGAGCCTGGAGAGGAGAAGGTTGTGTGGAGACCTAGGAGCACCTTCCAGGAGCTGAAGAGGCTCCAGGGAAGCTGCAGAGGGTCTTGATTAGGAACTGCAGGGACAGGACAAGAAGCACACATTCCTAAAACAAAGCAGCAATGCAAAAGGCTTCACCTCCTCTAACCTGCTGCTTGCAGGACATCACCCTGATGTGGAGCTTGCTGTTTTCCTTGCCTGGAAGCCCAAATATTGGCTTTTCCCCAGAGCAGGGGAAGGAGACAGGGATGGGTAGCTGAGGAAAGGAGTCTGAGTTCTTGGGCCCCACAAGCTGTGCAAGGAGGATGGGGAGGTCGTTGCCCTCCACAGTTGCCATATTTCGGGTGCAGCCAGAGCTGGGCTGGGGGTGCAGGTGCCTCCCCTGCCTCTGCGGTTCCCCTCCCTGCTCCAGCCCCCCCGGGACAGGGTGACAGCAAGATGCAGAGAGCAGGATGTCACCTCAAACCTCAAGAGGAGCTGCCACCGGGGGGGAGGGTGGCTGGGATGGTGTCCAAGTCACGGTGTAAACACAAATGCTCCTCTCCCAACTGTCCCTTCCCAGCCCTGCTGAGCTCCTCTTGTGCCCTCTCGGGGACAGGGAATAGCCTCAGGGCGCTGAGAGCCCTGGAGGAATGGGGACATGACTCTTTTTAGGGCTGTGTTGGGTCCATGGCTGAAGGAAATGCCCTGATGCCCTCAGGGCTCCTTCTTTGTGGTGTCTCCTTCCCTTGGGTCAGCACAGCAGCCCAACCCCTCACGCCCTGCCACCCTCCCAGGGGTGGATTTGTGAGCTTTGGGGCAGTGGTTGGGGACCCTGTGACCCCTAAGCTCCTGGGGGAGGGGGGCC
>NW_008692200.1:4541-4817 GCF_000695815.1 Acanthisitta chloris
GTCAGCTCAGCCTGGCCATGAAGTGCCTGGTGTGCAGGGGCACCCAGCAGTTGGCTGTGCCGAGGATGAGGATGGTCCTGGTGGGGACAGCAGGTCTCTTCCACCTGCCCCATGTCCCCTGCCAGCACTGAACCCTGGGGAGGATGGGAGGGAGGTGTGCAGGGGGTGAGGACCTTTCCCTCTGGGTGAGCCAGAGGGATGCCCTGGGATGGGCACAAGCTCAGCTCCAGCTCTCCAGGCCCTTGCACATCCAGCACAGCTCCAGCCTCAGGCCAC
>NW_008692201.1:0-16870 GCF_000695815.1 Acanthisitta chloris
TCTCCCAGTCAGCTAGTGACAGGATGAAAGGACTTAGGCTCAAACTGCTACGAGGGAGATTCAGGTTGGACATTAGGAGGAATTTCTTCCCAGACAGGGTGATTAAACATTGGAATGGACTGCCCAAGGAGGTGGTGGAGCCACCATTCCTGGAAAGATAAGACTCTATGTGGTACTTAGTGCCATGGCCTAGTTGGCATGGTGGTGTTAGGTCATAGGTTGGACTTGGTGATCTCAGAGGTATTTTCTAACCTAATTGATTCTGTGGTTGTGATACGTAACACTTTTCACTTGTAGTGTCACATGCCAATTATTTTTAATCCGTTTACCTTAGATTTTCTTGACTTTCTGCAGAGAGAGGAGCCTGTTGTGCCGTGTGCCTTGATACGCAAACGCACAAGTCAGAGAGGCAGCTCATGAGAAAGTGAAGGGGCAGGCACTGATTTCTTCTCTCTGGTGATAAGTGATAGGACCTGAGGGAATGGCATGAAGCTGTGTCAGGTTTTGGCTGGTTATTAGGAAAAGCTTCTTCACCCTTTTGTAGAGGGTGGTTGGACAGGATCCCCAGGGAAGTGGTCACATCACCAAGCCTGACAGAGTTCAAGAAGCATTTAGACAATGTTCTTGGGCACATGATGTGATTCTTGGGGTTGTCCTGTGACTTCATTAGTGTATCACTCACCCCCTGATTGCCACATTTGTGAGCAAAATTTGCTATCCTGTATCATGCCATCAGTCTGCCAGCTTGAAAACTCTTGCAGCATCCACTTAGTACTTCAGGTTTCAGAGCAAAGTAAATAAATGGTCTTTGTGCTAGAATATCTATCAAGTCAAGGGGAAAGCTCTCCTGGATTAATGTCCTGTAGCATGGTGGTTACATTTCCAGCATAACATTCATAACTGTAAATGTTATTAGCCTTCAGAGTATTCCATCTGCCTGAACTGTGTGCTGCATTCATTTAGTTTAAATAGAAAATATGTCCATGTAGTGATTATGTCATGCATTAGCAGAATAAATGGTGTTTGATATTTTGTTACAGTAGCAGATATTAAATGTGATTTTGAAATGACCCTTATGGGCTGTATAAAATGATGGATAAGCTTATGGGTTTGTTCTCTGGTTTTTTTTAACTGGTGAATTTGATATAGGTGTAGTATAGTAATCCTTACTCAGAATGAACATAGAATATATCTGGAGAAGTCTCAGATAATACTTATAGGTATTTCTGCTTCTAAAGGAAAGAAAGATCCAGGCTCTCTCTATATAAAAATGTAGAAAAGAAAAATGAATAATTTCTCTTATTCCATCAACTCTATCTCTCATTTCAGAACAGAACTTTATATTGTATTACACTTCTTGGGACAAATGTATATATGGTATGGTCAAATCTGAGGTGCTCTTCCAGTAACATTTATTTGCATTACTGTGGAACACAGGAATACATGGTTTGCCCTACTTTATGTTAAGCATCTTAAGTTATTAAAATTATTCTTAATTAACAGTTTGCATTGCCTTAAAATATTTGAGCAATAAGAACGGAACATAAAAAAGAAAATGAGTTGTTATTCAAAATATTTTTAAGTCAAGCTGCTAAACTCTGATTCTCTTATGGAGTTAAAAATTACAGAGACAACAGTGACAAATGGTATCTCTGTGTAATGGAGAAAGTTGTTTCAGCCTATGTATTTAAGGAGTATTTTCCTGGTTTGGCATGAAGGAAAAAGTGATGCTGCCTGCCTTAGAGTTGCAAGTAGGAGGGTAGCAGCTAAAAGAAACAAAAGAACCAAGCTGCTTTTAAAGCAACCAAACCAGCTGACTCTTTATTCATTATTCATGAAGAATACATTCATGTGAAGTCCTTCATTGTCTGAAGTGTCAGACTTCCTGCTATTGCAAAATGAAATATAATAAACCTCTTGGTGAAAGGTTTCTATTTATATACCTTCAAGAAAGGATGATTGAGGTAAATAAGACCCGGTGTATTTTTGAATGCCTGATTTGTTATTTTTCTGAAATCTGGTTTGTAGCTGTTTTTCCTGATGTACTTTTAGTCTTTTGATCTTCTAGCTAATCAACCAAATCTGTATAAATCTAGAATGACTGAGTGCTGAAATTGTTAAGTAGTGTAAAATTTTTTGGCCCATATGGCCAAAGGTTTTTTGTTCTCTTTCTCTTAAAAAACGAACAGCCTCACTATAAGAAGGTGCAATCATACTGGGTTTTTTTGTGCTATGTTCATTAGAGTGGCAATTTGTAGTCTTTATTCTTCTCATATTTGCCATACCCTGTTTCTTTGTTAGCATCTTCAACATTTTTGCTTCCTTTAATATTAAACATAATTAGGCAAAATCAGCTTTGTTATAGCTGTCTATCACAATAGCATATAAAAAAAGATCAAAGAAGAAAGTAAATAAGGATGGGAGGGAATGATGATCAACTTTCAGGTTTACCCCTTTTTTCAGTGGCTGTCTTTCCCAATTTCTAAGTTACCTGTAAATTATACTGTGTTGGTCCTCCTGTGTTTTTTCTGTGGTGCCCCATTTGCTGTCCTCCAGTGTGTAAAATGAGAGGGGGAGGAGTGGGGGGGAAGGTGAGATTTGGTGAAATACTGGTTGGTTTGAATTTGCATTCCAGATTCCAAGGTTACATTTTCTTAGAATCCAAGCTTCATGATGCAAGATTTGCTTAGCCTTTATGGAAAGACAAGGAGTTTTAATTTTCATGACCCTGAGAAGATTCATGGCAATCCTTAAATGCAGTGAGACATGGGAGAGTTGCTGGCAGAACTGAATGGCTCCAGTGCCCTGTTCCGTGGGGAGTATTTTTAGCTTCATGTTGCTGTTTGACCTAGGAGCGAGTGGGCCAAGAACAAAGGTTTTATTTGCATCAGGAGAATGGATAACATTTTTCCATTGCATTTTCAGTCACTGCTGCCTATTACCAGCTATCAGGATGATGCTAAAAATCAGTTATTAAAGAAATGCTTGATGAGAGGTACAAGTGAACATCTTTTTTTTTCTCTCATTCCAGTCATTCTCAGCTCCTTGTTAATTTTGTTCCTCCTGCTCTTTCTGTACAGTGCAGGCACTTGTCATAATTTTCCTCTCGAGCTTTCTTTGGGGGAAGCAAGACCTGTGGGAATTCAAGCAAGATGAAAAAAAGAACACCTACAGGAGGACTATGTAATTTTTAATTAAAAAAATATTACTGAACTAACTCCAAGATATAAGGATAGTCCCGTTTAAAAAAAAACCCAAACCAAAACAAAAAGAAGGTATGTCTTTCACAAACACCTGAAGTGTCTAAAATATTTTGCTGAGATAAAAAATGAAAACAGATCAGTGTATCAAAGCTGGAAACAGAGAGAGCATGATATTCCTGTTCACTTTCACTAATGGTTGGTGGCATCTCCCTTTAAAATAATGAAGCTTCTACATATGTTTTGGTGATTTAAAACGAGGTCTATTTGCCAGTCTGCTGATGTAATAATTTGTGCCATTGATCATTGTAGCTTAAAAACAACACCTATTCTCCAGCCAGTGTTGCAGTATGGCAAAATTATAGTAGCATATCAGTTCATTTGATGCATAAAATTAACAGAGAAGGTAACCATGTAGTACTAGTTGTAATGCATGAGAAATTCAAAGGTACAGTACAAGACATGAAGTTCTAAATGGCAAGCTTTATATTTTCAACTGTTTTTTAATAGAAACTGAATTCTGGAGCAGTTTTGCAGCAAAATGTCTTTTGCAGCAGCAACTGTAGAATAGATTGAATCTGTTTTATATAGTAATTTTTTTGTTGACCAGAGAAGAGAGATCTACTGGTTAGATAAGCAACTATGTTCAATTGTAGATTAAACTATACAAATTTTTGTCTTTATATTTCTGTTAGCATATGCTAAATGACATTTCTTTTATTTACATGATAATAAGGTTCCTCAAATATATGTTATCACTAACAATATGCAAACTACTTCAGATTGATAAGCTGTCTCATGTATAGGAAGGAAAACTTCTAGTGGCATTTCCTGCTTTCAGAGATGTCAAAATCTAGTGATAGTTCTGCATGATAAAAATATATACTTGAAACGTTGCTAACACGTAACTCACTTTTAAATGTCATGTATGTCAGGCTCTGTTTTCAGGGAATGTAGGGTTTAAAAGAAATGCACAAAACTAGTTAGAATTGTCTTAGTGGATAAAGTAAAGCATATGCTAGGAATGTCAAGAAAGGAGAAGTATTGATGTCTTTCTTTTATGTAAGGAGAAAGACCTAGGAACTATTATGCTTCTGAAATTTAGAGCTAATGATTTAATCTCTACTGGTTTTATTCACAAAGTAGGCAAGCTTTCCTGTTTCAAATCAAATTTGACTTCTTCACTCAGTTATATTGAGGAAAGTAGCTTCTGTACTTGGAGCAGAAGCCATGGCACAAACTGGTTGAACGTTTGGCCAGCAACTTGAATCAACTGAACCTTTTTACACCGTTGGTTGTAAATGTAAGGGAAAAATTAGACAAACAACATGATGCCTAAACCTAGGACAGACAAAACTCCCAAGTTCTTTACTGGCTAGATTTTAAAAACAAAAATGTTGATTGAAAGACCTTCCTTTGATCTTTACTTCTCCTCCCATTCATCTTGTGTAGATTTCTGCCTCAGCTTTGACTGGGAACAGCAGTGAAGAAGTTTATTGCAGAACAGACCTTTGGCAGTCAGGAGAGACTGTGGGATAATATTATTCACAGGCTTTTGAAAACAGAAGTACGAAATTTGTTCTCACTAGACACCCATCCCTAGCTTTAGAGGTGTATTAACAGCTGTGTTTCTAGACTTCTATCTAGCACTGGATAGTAGCAGTTTTATGTTTTGCTTAGACGTATTTTCCTTTCTGTTGTTTTCCCTTTTATTCCCATTTGCACCTCACCTTGAATTTGTAGGAGAATCATGGACCTCTTGTCTGCATGAACTCTTTGTGCTAGAGCCTCCCATCTTGTAAGCAGCCCTTCTGCAGACAGGAGTGCTTCTCCACCTGCAGCAGTTGAGTAGAAATTTTTGGAGAAACCTCCAGGATGTAGCTGCTAGTGTAAAGTACACTGAATTTGTTCCAAATGTAGTCACCTACTATAGTTTGACACCCTCTGACCATCTTGAACTATACCAACTTTTAACTATTTGCTGTTTTATTTTTCTGAGGTTTTTCCCCTATACAATGATGTCTGAAGTTGAGGCATGGGCACTTGCAAATTGCTCACAGAATCATAGGATCATCAAGGTTGGACCTCTAAGATCATCAAGTCCAACCATTAACCTGTCACTCTGCTGTAACCCCTAAACCATATTGTCCAGATGCCTCTTATCTTAATCCAGTGATGGTGACTCCACCACCTCCTTGGGCAACCTATTCCAGCACCTGACCACCCTAACAGTGAAAAAATCTTTCCTAACATCAAATCTGAATCTCCCCTGTCTCAGCTTATCACCCTTCCCTCTAGTCCTCTCATTGCAGACATGACAGAAGAAATCATCCTCCACCTCTCTACAACCTCCTCTCAGTACAGTGAGTGGAATCTTCTTGCTGAGATTTTGTAGCCCATTGTGGTCTAGACAGTATTTAGAAAGACATTCTCCAAATGTTTTATTAGCCAATAAGACATGATCAGCAAAGCATTCAAAGGCAGGCAGCATTGGAAGTTTCTGTGAAAAGGATGTACTAGAGCACAGGGATGTACTAGAACAGGCCATGCATAAGAGGGGAGGATGGTCAAGTAAGTGATGGAAGATCATCAGCTGCTACTAATTAGACAAGCTTAGTTGGACTTGGAGATGGGGAAATTATCATGTTGTTATAGAAGGGATTAACTTTTGATGACTTGGATAATACCCTTTTTCAATTTTTTGTTTGGTTTACTGAAGACCAAGTAATAATGGGAGTTAACTTTTGATGACTTGGATAATATCCTTTTTCAATTTTTTTGTTTGGTTTACTGAAGACCAAGTAATAATGGGAGTCCAGTTTGAAGGGTAATTTATCCAAAACATATTGCAAAATTCAGTTCTACACCCTGAGAGCAGAAGAGTTAATTTTTCCAACAGTGTAATAGTATAGTTCCCAAAATAATGTGTATATACAAATATCTTAGTTAAGAGACTAATAATGTCCTCAAGAGAACAGAGCAGACCCTTTTATGGAGGTTAGCAGCTGAGTGGGCATCAGGCTGCACCAGGAGTGTTGAGAATGGACATGTGTGCAGGAGATGCTGGAGTTAACTAGAAAGAAGATATTCCATAGCAAGATATTTCTTCAAGCTCTGCTTTTGTCCTGAGTAGAAATCAAATAATAATGGTACTATTGTACCTCCTCTTCTAATTTAGTTTTAAGCAAGGGCCATTCCCCATCAACTCTGTGAGCTTCATCTGCCTACAGATAATGAAGGCTTGAGATAACTGACCATGGTGGAATTCCATTCTCTGTGCAGTGGTCTATCATTTCTTAGGCCTTTACTTTTCTTCCCTTTATAGACAGAAGACAATCAAAGCTTGGAGTTGCCAGTGTGGAAATTAGAAAGCTAGAAATGAAGTGAGCAAATGGGAAATGGGAATTAGATTCTGTGATTCCAGTAAGGACTCGTGCAGCCTGGATTACTGTTAAGTGTCATATAGATATAAACTGACAGGACTAACTACTTTACAGCTTCTACACTTCATTTGCTGATGTCTTCATTTATATTTTTTTGAACTCCTGTTGAGAGTTTTGTTCAACAGAGAAGCATATGTCAAAGGAAAATTAATATGACATCAGCCATCTGTCTGTAAATTGTGAAATATATAATACTACAGAGGTTATACACAGATGGCAGAAACTTGCATTCACTTTTTTTTTTCATTTCAGACAGTATGAAGTTGGCTTTAAAAACACTGTTGTTGTTGTTAATTTTTGTTTCTTTGAGAAATCAAGAAAAATTGATGTTGGTAAAAGAAAGGGGGGTAAATAGAGATTTTTTGCAAGCTCCTGTTCCAATCATTCTGTTTTCATTGTTGTTTTGGTATTGCTTATTGCTTTCTGTGGTGGATTGAAGGGAACAATTTTCCACTTCATTGTATATGTGTTACTCTGTGACAGTTGGAGACATTCTCATTTATTACAGAATAGATATGAAATTTTTCTAGTGATGAGAAGGAGGAGGGAGAGCAGAGAGAAAGATTTTCTTATGACAGATAATGAGAAAAATTTGCTGGTGAAAAAAACATTCCACAGCAATTTCTTACAGCTGTTTTGAGACCAAACTTCCCTTCTCTTTGCTAGAATGTTTGTTTTGATCACCTTGGAGTCAGAAGCGAATCAAGAGGTGGTTTGGAAAGGATGCCCTCTGTAAATGATTTTTCTGACACTACTGTGACAAACTTGGAACAAAAGAGAAAAAAATGAGCATATGGCTTACCAGAAGAAAAATGTGTAATCCTGTTCAATGCTTAGGGAAATATGTAACACTGTACTGCTGTGGTCTGGTCTCACATGGTTTAAAAAACTGCAGCTAGGCCAACATGGACAGCCTGCATAGTTACTTAAACCTTAAGAGGAGCTCCTTGCACACTTGCTCTTTGCAGAGTTTCAGAAAGTAGAAACTTAGTTGTGAGATGATGGAGTCACCCAATGGCAGAAATGCAGGAATTTTAGTTTGTAGTGTCCTGTCTTTTCCTGAGTTGGAATGGTCCTATCTGTGGAACTGACACCGATCTCCGTGAACACTCCTCAGTCTGCTCCTGGTATATCTGTGGAACTGACACCAATCTACGTGAACACTCCTCAGTCTGCTCCTGGTCTCAGGGTCTTGGCAGTGCTGGGACATCTGCTGTGCTTTCTGTATCTCAGGAGGCCTTGTTATTGTTTCTTTCTTGGCATAGCTGAAAGATTTCCTGGTTTTAGACTTATTATTACCCTGTCACAAAATGGACAGGGTAACATCCTGACTGCCTTCGACTCTTAGATCTGTTCCAGGTTATTTGGGGACCTAAACACAGCAATGTCCCAGATCTCCATCCACATTGGTTTTCTGGGACATCCACTGCATGTGTAAGTGTGTGTTATGTATCACTCTATACTTTTGAACTATTTTAGGGCATCATTGCTATTTACTTACTAGTATAAAATACACACAGAGTAAACCAAAGTCTGTACCCTCTGGTCTGTTTCCTCTTCTGGAACTCTGGTTAGGCTCAGGAGGAAAATCCAGGATTCTTTTTTAAGAGCATCCATGTTCACCCCTTCCCCATCTCAAACCTGCCTCCAGTCTGCCTGTGTCAGCTCTGTCCTCTTGGCTCATTTGGTGTCTTCCAGTCCCCAGACTCATTTTCTAGGCTAAGAAAAGTAGCTTTTCAACCATTTTCATTAGTTCTTCAAATACTTGGTTTAAGTATGGATGTTTTAGTCAGTCATCTTAATTTGGTGGGTACATGCTAAGGTCCACTTTAGACAGGATAGACTAAGGCTTGCCAGGGTACTTTCTTAGCAACTTCTGAAAATCTGAAAGTTTCCATAAGCTCTGTGTAAACTCATCCTCTGAATCACTGCACATAGCTATTGATTTGAAATGAATTTGTGTTGCTTTAGTGCAGACAGTCTCTTACAGAGCATGCATGAGCCTTGATGTGCTATGTGGTGTACTCAGAGCCAGAAACAACCATTCTTCAGAAAGGTTTAAGTGACAGAGATGGATACACCAGTGTGAGGAATGGTATGACAGAGCTGAATTTTCCCTGAATCTCAGGACTCCCAGGCTTTAGCCTCCACTGCAAAGACAACCTTCCCATTACTGCACTGAAGGAAAGACAAAACCAGAAATACTGGCAGCTGATGGCCTGTGGGTGCAGAACATGCTGTGTCTACCCAAACTGAAGGCATGAGGCACATGGCAGAGTTTTGAAATGGGTGTCTCAAAAATTGTTTCTGTTTCTTCAGTCATCCTTTTGAAGAAAGTAAGTGCTGTGAACCTGCAGAATAGATTTCCATATTCAGTTAATGGGGATAATTTAGGGAAGCTCTGTCAGTGATGGTGTAAAGTGACTAAGATCTCAAAAAGATTTCAGGAATAGATCAACTCTTTTCTTATATTGGAGCAAATTGGTGTCCAGTTGTGAGAGTTTCATCTGCATATCTCAAAGAAGAAATGTAAAACCCATCAAAATTAAAACACTCATAAAGCTGTATTCAGTGTGCAGATGTAATCATATTGAGGACAAATAATTTTCTGCTTTAAAAGTCAGACAGATTGGAGACAGCATCAAGTTTTAAAGGTTGAATAGAGAAAACAAAGATGATGCTAATGATTTTTCAAAGGCTGATACATTTCAGCTAGATTCAGCTAGCTAGAAATTGTGCTATATGTTGAGTTGAACCTTGTCTCTTTTCTATGCTTTTTTTCAGTTCTGTGAGTCTTCAAATAGAATAATTGGAACTTTTCTTAACATTGCAAAAGTGAATGTTAAAACTTTTTCTGTGGTATTTTTGAAAATCTTAGCCTGTGCTGGTAAATGGAAACAGATTGACTTCACTGATAACTGGAAGAGTTCCAGTTGCCTTGAGACTAAGGCACACTGAAGAGTCAGAGATAAAGGGAACAGGAAGGCCTGGCTAATACTGCTGTCACTGGAACTACTGCTGTGTTCCATGCCTGAGTGTTCATGGAAAAAAGGCTAAGGTTCAGTTGGCCCACAAATTCTCAGAAAAAGCTGCCAACAACAGTGACGTCAGTGTCAATTTTAGTGACTTTATTTTACAGTGACTGATCTGCTGGTATTTGGTCTGAAACCACTGAAGTTATTGGATAGTATCAATTGGTGTAAGTCTGTGAACTTCTTTGGAGTTCCTCTCATTTACTGCAGGACCAAACCCAGGTTACTGAATGTCTTTTATGTTTTAATTTTTTTATTTTATCCCCTTGCCTTTGTGGCTTTTGTTGTTTTGATGATTTTTGATGATGTAGAGTGAAGGAACTCAGTTGTGATTTCAACTACATGGATGTGTACTTTGGAAAAACATGCATTTGAGCTTTTGAATGCATAAGAAGTGGCAGGTTTTCAGGCAAGCCTCCAAATCCCTCCCACCTATCTGGAGATTATATAATCAAATTCTGTGTGTGTTTCATGTTGCTAGGACAAAGTACAAACAGCAAAGTGAAATTAATTCTCCTTTTATATAAGGAGGTTGTGAGGTGCCAATTTTTGCAGCATTATTGCAGGAAAAGTAGCAGGGAATTTTTTGGGGGATGGTGAGGTTGAACTACAGATTGGATCCAGACTGATCCCAGGTAGTTGGTGAAGCTGGTCAGTCATTTTTCTGCACAACTGAGATACAATTGAGGAGCAAGGCAGGGCAGGACAACTCTGTTGTCATTTTGCAGGTGCCAGTCAGGTCATTCAGATCATAATGCAGCATTGTACCTTAACGTGTTCTTGAAGAAGGCTAAGACAATGAGGGAACATTTAAACATCATTAGTTTATGAGAATTTTTTGCTTATTTGCTTTGTTATGTTCATTTTTTCTGATTTGCTTCTCGGGCTGGCAATGGTAACAATTTACAAAATATGGGAAATTGCTGTTTTCAAATGTGTGTCAGAATGAAAACACTACATTGAACGTTTCTCTGCATCCAATTTTTAGAAAAGTGAACTTGTGGCATTTGGAAGAACAGTGACAAGGCTAATTCCACCAAGGTCTTGGGTTGCATAAAAATCAGTTTTGATCTGCATTTACTGAAGTGTTAAAAGTTTCTCTGTCTCTCACTAAGCAGTGCTGTGCTTCAGGTGTGGTAGGCAGCCTGGTATAGGTATGGCATGGAGTTAGGATCCAGTCCCTCCTTACTGCCAAGGCCTTGTCAAAACCTTGCTTTGATGTATAGGTGCATTATAAGCTGTATCTTAGTAACATGTTTAATAAATACCAGTCAAAAGTGTTTAACAAAAGCTGTTAGATACTCACTCATGAGTTGTTGCTTTGACATCCCATGGTTTGGTGCCTGCCCTGCCTGGTGCTGAGTAGGCTTTCACATTTTGGATATTTTCTTTTACTAGCTGTTGCAGCTCTTCTTTTTTTTCCTGTATTTTACACAGTACAGTGTTTCTTTTTCTTCCCATTTCTGCTTTTATATCTCTCTTCTTTAGTGTATTTCATTATCTGTTTTCTTGTTTTTCATGCTATTTAATATCTTCATTAATGACATAGACAGAGGGATGGAGTGCACCCTAAGCAGATGTGCAGGTGACACCAGGCTGAGTGGTGTGGTTGAAGCACCTGAAGGATGGGATGCTATCCAGAGGGATCTGGACAAGCTCCAGAAGTGGGCCCATGGGAATCTCATGCGATTTAACAAGACCAGGTGCAAGGTGCTGTGCCTGGGTTGGGGAACCCCTGGTATCAGTGCAGGTTGGGAGATGAATAATAGATCAAGAGCAGCCCTGCTGAGATGGACTTGGAGGTGCTGGTGGATGAGAGGCTGGACATGAGCCAGCAATGTGCACTTGCAGCTCAGAATGGCAACTGTGTCCAGGGCTGCATCAAAACCAGCATGGCCAGTAGGTCGAGGGAGTGGATTCTGCTCCTCTGTTCTGGTGAGACCCCACCTGGAATGCTGCATCCAGCTCCAGTATCCCCAGCACAGGAAGGACATAGACCTGTTGGGGCAAGGTCAAAGGAGGGCAACCAAGTTGTTTAGAGGGATGGAGCACTTTTCCAATGAAGAAATGCTGAGAGAATTTTGTTTGTTGAACCTGGAAAAGAGAAGGCTTTGTGGTGACCTGAGAGTGTCCTTCCAGTACCTGAAGGGTACAGAAAAGATGGAGAGGTTTTTTCCAAGAGTATGTAGTGACAGGATAAGGGGGAATGGCTTTCAACTGAAAGAGGGTGGGTTTAGACTAGGGGAAAGTTCTTTACTGTGAAGGTGGTGAGGCACTGGAACGGGTTGCCCAGAGAAGCTGTGAATGCCCTGTCCCTGGAAGTGTTTGAGGTCAGGCTAGATGGAGCTCTGAGCAACCTGGTTTAGTGGAAGGTGTCCTTCTCCACAGCAGGGGGGTTAGAACTAGATGATCTTTGAGGTCCCTTTCAATTCAGGCCATTCTATGATTCTATTCCACATCCCTGAAACAACTGCCCACTGAAAAATATAGGGACCATAACCCAGATGAAAACTGAAATCTACTTGTGTTGCTTTCACAGATAGGAAGGGCCTACAAAATCCTCTGCATTTAATCCATTTTCAAAAATGAGAAAGAAAACAAAACACCAAATAAAAAACCTAAGGCCTCTGTTCCTCCCTACCCAAAAATGCTGTAAATCTTTCCTGCAGAGCTAGCAAATCTAGTCATTGTTTTATAAATGAGAGGTGTTTTTTAATATATGGCTTATGTGTAGATTTATATCTGCTGGAAAAAAAGGTTCATGGTGAATTCTTCCTGGACTTGTCCAGATCCATAGGCAATTTGCCATGGATCTACATGAATATAGTATTAGATGGGGAATAAGCATTATTCCAGCCAGAAATACTGCAGCACAGCAATCCACTGACCTGAGAGATAACTGAAGCAGTGGCTTTGCCCATAGCAGATCAATAATCACACCCATACTGAAAATTTGGTATGGACTTGTTTCACATCTGGCTCTGGTGTGTTTTCATCCCTGTGGTCGATGTCCAAGGCATGCAGTGCCTCCCTTTCCTGCTGCTTTCCAGAACATCAGCTACCAGAAGGACAAATGCTTCTGTGGATAAAGAGCACAAAGGTGCTCTCTTAGGCTGAAAGTCCATATACTGCCATAAATTGGCTGCTGGAAAGTTGACAAAACTACAGCAGTGGAGACAAGTTAGTTAATGTTAAACTGTGAGGCAGTGACAGCTTTGCTCTTTGCTTAAAAAGTACATATTGGTCTAGTAAATTCCCTGCTTTGGGTTTAGAGAATTCAGATATTTTAGTAGCTCTCAAAGACAAAGGATTTACTTGGTTTAATTTAAGCTGTTTATTTTGCTGGTTTATCAGATTACAGTATAACAGGATTTTAATGAGGCCAGAATTGGTTATACCAGAATTCTGCCTGGCCTTCTCTCCTGTCTTGTGCAGGAACTGGTCCCAGAATAATAAAACAGGAACATAACAATATTTTTCACCATACCTAGTGTGAAATGTGTTCCCCAGATTTTGTGTGGTCTGTCTGTACCAATTGCATTTGTTCCCAATTCCTGCAACATATTTCCTGTGTAAGAATGTTCAAAGCTCATAATTTTAAAGTTGAATTTTGATTTTTTTGTTTTCTATGTGCCCCAGTGTTTTGCATTTATCTATATCTGCCACTTTGTTGAGCAGTAACCAGGACTTTCTTCATAGCTGGTGCTGGTTTGTGATGTTATGTGCTATCATCTGCAGACTTTGCCATCTTATGAAGTTCACTTCATGGTTTTGAATGTATTGAAAAACAACAGAGAACAGTTGTTGTAAAGTTACCATTTAATCCTGTGCTCCCTTTCCCATTTCTTTTGCAATCTGTGCCTGGCCTTTCTGATCACAGAATGTTTGCTTAGTTTCAGAATGAGGGTGACCTTGTTTAAGCCTTTTGGAAGCCCAGGCAGGTTGTATCTACCAGATCACCCATATGCAAATGGTTTTTCTCCCATTATAAAACTTCAGAAAGTCTGAGAGATGTAACCTTCCATTACAAAACCCTCCTTGGTTTCCCATCTCTGTATCCAGGTACTTTCTGTATCAGGACACTACTGTTTAGAAGAGGAAAACCTTCAGGTAAATACCACATGTTTCTTCTAGGTTGTGACTCCTGAATGTATAAAGTAGTATCTTTTTTTACTTTTAGAGGGCAGTCAGAGTTCAATTGGGTATCTGTTTCTATACATATAGCATGTGCCAGTAAAACCTCTCCTGTGATGTTAACTGTCGAGTTTTAATGAAAAAACCTCTGATGATATGTGAGATGAGAAACTGTGGTCCTGAGTAAAATAACTCACTGTATTAAATATTTTTATTGGCAGATTAGACATAGGCCTTTGGATTGGAAAATTTTATGTCTGCTTAGCAATTGCTTGTACATTTAATCTATGGTTTTACTAAATGCATTCCTGACAGGAGTACTAATTGCTAATGATGTGGTTATTCTTCTCTGTCAGTAGATTCCCTCAGTAGATTGTCTTGGAGGAGACTTGATGGAATCATTCTGATTAGCATGCTGCATTAGGGATTATCTTTTCTGATTTAATATATTGTCTTTCTGATTCTCTTTTCTCACAGCAGCTCTGAAGCTGTGTTCTAGACTCACAGGGGGATATTTTAGCTGCTCTGTGGTAGCAATTCACTGTTGGCTCATTTCATTGTATCTATGTAGTGGGTTGAAGCCTGGGTCTGAATGTGGCAAAGAACATTTGAACACATTGAGCTATTCAAGGCAAAAAAGAGCTCTGAAGAACTGAACTTGGTGAGTTAAATTAGCATTTCCCTGCCAGGCAATAATAGGAAGTGTTTTTTCAATGTGACATTATATATGGTGTGACATTTGCCCATATCTTTCCAGTAGCCTTGGTACATGGAACAGTTCCCATAATCAGGAAATAAGCTGCTACTTAATAAATAAGCAGCACATAGTGTCAATGTGAATGGTTAGAAGTGTGACCAGGTTAATGTGGTACATTATTTATGTATATTCCTAATTAATTCCATGGTAGGTTTGTCTGTAAATGTATCAGGAAGGATAAGGGAAGTCCTCCTATGTCCATCTCTGATGTGCCTCAGGAACAGCAGAGACTGAATTGTTTGATGATACTACTTGACACTTTAGTAAGTCCTCTCCTGAATCTGGAAAGCTTCTCAGGGCAACAAGTTTTCCTAAGAAAAGGATCCAGATGTTCAAGGAAGCTTGATGTGTATTCATGATTTTGAGAAAAGGCTTAAAAGATTAAGGAAGGAGAACTGATTCTGGAACTTTCAGGATTAGACAGAATCAAAGATATTTACTCTGCCTTTCCCAGTGTTCTTATAGGACTCTATGCTGTTTTGCAATAGGACTCCTGCCTCGTCCTGTGCAGGGAATGAACTGCTCCACATAATGCATCAGACAGTGCAGTGAAGGAGAGATTGTCTTTAGGAATCCAGACTGATGTGTGGGTGAAATGAAAGATTGTGTATGGAAGATATCAAAGGATAGTGGGTTGTGAGGACAAGGAGTCCAACTTCATTCCTATGCATAGTGACCAGTCAGCAGCCTGTCCTGGGTGATAAGAGTCAAGTCAGAAATTTCATAACCAAGAGAATATTAATATGATTTAACTTTATGTGACTGCATCTTGGTTCAGTCTGAGTTTTTCACCACTGATGTCATGTGTAGTCAGTGGAAAAGAGTATGTCCAGGGTATGATATGCCTGGCCTATACCAAACATTTGGTTTAAGATTCTGTGAAATAGCCAATAAACAAACTCACTTCTAAAAGTGCAGATTTTTCTGTGATTGTTTAGAGTTATTCAGATTAATGTGGTAAATCACAATGAAGATATATGGTAGTGTTTCAGATTGTTGTAGATTTGCAGCAAATAACAAAATATCAATATACTGCTTTTGTATCACACTGGAAATGGTAACTCCTGTAGTCAAAATTTTCCAACATACTTGGTTGTTATAAGGTGCTTCTCCAAGATCAGCACTTCATGATTCTGAGCTGACTGCTGAAAACAAAGGTCAATTAAAGATCTCTGTCTCTTCAGAGTTTAATTAATCATTTTACCTCTTCATGCTCCTTTTTCAGTGCTGGGCAAATGTGATGTGTGAGTGTGGAAGTCACAGATTTTTAGGTTTCAGAAACTGTAGTGTCTGGAGTCTGGGTTAAAATTACCTGGCTGCATCTGAAGTGGATATGTGTTGAGCAAGCTGTATTGCACTTGTTCTGCCATCAGACTCTGATGGGGCTGAGCCTCCTGGGCTGAGTAATGGGAGTGCTCAGAGGCTCAAGATGTGTGTATATACATGCACACATGCTTCAGCTGTATGTGTTTATGGGCTTTTGCATACATGCATAGATGTAGAGATTCACTGCTGAGAGGTTTTTAATATCAGTTGACTTTCAGTTTTAGGTGGCAATTTCTAAGTGTGATTTTCACACTGTGTCTTGGTAGCACGGTGATTTGGTTGCCATGTGAATATAAATCTGCAGGGGAAAAACAAAAAGCCTGTTATTGGAGTTAACCAAGTATCCTGTGGTGTTCCTCAGAAAAGATTGCAAACTATATTTTTGCATATTAAAAATGCAGTTGTAGCCCTTGAAGTCACAGATGTATCTTTACAAGTGTTCTATATTACACTTGCACTAAATTTTCTGAGAAACCAGGATAGACAGTTTTCTCTTTGTATTTCACAAATTGCCTGCTTACTTTGACTTTAGGTCACATAGCTCAGTAGGGAAGCAAAAGTGAAAAGAAGAGAACCTGGAAAGATGCCATTTTCACTGGCATTTTAAAAAATCCATTCTCTAACGGAATGAGGAAGGGTAAGCTCATCCTGCCCTGCTGAGCTGGTGCAAGGGCTCCTCAAAGCTTGAGTCACTATTATGAAGTGCCTTTTTTCCAGATGTAGAGTTGAGCTGCAGCTCAAGCCGCTGTGCCCTTATTTGCAGAACATAAAATCATAGGATTTTAGGGGTTAGAATGGACCGTACAGATCACCTAGTTACACCCCACCTTCCATGGGCAGGGACACTTCCCCACTCAAGGTTGCTCAAGGTCTCATCCAGCCTGGCTCTGAACACTGCCAGGGTTGGGGCACTTCCCTGGGCAACCTGTTTCAGTGTCTCACTATCCTCACAGTAAAAAATGTTTTTCTAATATCTAA
>NW_008692201.1:17125-17854 GCF_000695815.1 Acanthisitta chloris
AGAGTAATAAAACATAAACTCTTAAGAGCAGAGTAATAAAACATAATATATCCTTAAGTTTCTTACTAATTTGTGTGGCTGTAACATCTCTGTTTTGAGGAATGGTGAAATGCATACACCTTGGTGCAAGGCTGTACATAATGCTTCAGTCTAAGATTCAAGTTTATAATGTCAGCTCAGCTGTGGAATGATGAGGATTAGGCTGCTGACTTTGTATTGATCTGTGTCTTCAAGTAAAATTGCTTCACTGTGCTGTAGGTTAACCCAACACTTCTGCTGACTGGTATTGTGTGTTTGGCTCAGTGACAAATAATTCCCTGCCAGCTGCTAACCTCTGGGTTAAATTTGTGGCAAGAGTGGCTGGGTTCACAGCCATCCTCACTTGAGGCATGGATGGCTTGATGTCTCTTGGTGGAGAACATGGTAGTACTGTTTGAAATGGCAAGTAAAATAATTCGGTATGGCAACAACTGGTTGCTTAGGTCTGTAAGGATGCTGTGTTTATATCTAAAAGATTTTACATCTGTCATGCAAAGTGGTTATAATAATGAGTGGTAAGCGAATTGTAATTTTTTCTGAGATATTTATGTGAAGAAAAGTCAGATGTTTTTAAAAAAATGAATGTTCTTTTAAAAGTTTTTCACAACCTTTTATATCCTGTCTGCCTTTGGATCTAATGGGGCAGAGTAAATTCATTTTAAAGTGATGTATAAGTTAAGTAAAAATGCA
>NW_008692201.1:17900-19507 GCF_000695815.1 Acanthisitta chloris
ATTAGAGAAATGCATAAATTCAGTTTGAGGTTAATAGGATAGCAGCTTAATTCCTTTTGTTGCTACATGTGCCATAAGTGGGGCATGAGTGACGTTGACAAAATCAGGCATTGGCTAAGGTGTTACTAAATCCCTCTGGAAACAGGTGGTGAATGTCACCACCTGAAGCAGTTCAGGTGGTGACATTCTGCTGCCTTATGCAGAAATGCACTTGGAATGGAGAGATGCCATGCCATGTTCCTGCAGGGATGCATGGCAATACGACTGTATCTAATGTGTGTTGGGTGGCTCTGTGCATTTAGAGGTGGAAGGTTGTTAAGAGAGAAGGTGGAAGTGGGAAACTTGAGTACTGTGTTCTCAAGTGACCCAAAGTGGTGTTGAGTAACAAAATGGAAAGGCCATCAGTGAGAAAATGAATGACGATGGGCGAAGCACAGCAAGGTGCAGCTTTGCAAAGCAAGATGCTGTTTTTATAGTGTGACCTGTAGTTCCTCTCCCCATCTTGTGGTAAACATATCACATACGATTACTGGAAAAAAAATGTCTTGTGCAAATGTTGTTTATATTGTGAAATACTGTTGTTTATATTACAATATTTAGAGCAGACCGTGCTTCTAAAAAAATTATGGCAAGCCTTACCTCATCTTTGTACTCCAGCAGCAGAACTAAAATGTCACATGTGTTTCCTTGCCTTTTGGTGAGAAGTATTAGACCAGTGTCACTTAGCTTCACCTGTGTGTCCCTGACAGTGTGTTCATCTGGATCAGTTCAGGCCTGTGTCTGCTGGACAGAAACCTCTTCGTTTTTGATGCCAAGGAGTCAGAAAACAGTGTGAGCTCTTGAGAGAGGTGGACTCACAGGGCTCCACTTGCTGTCCCAATATAATTTTTCATTACAAAAGTCTGGTTATACTCTCAGTATAATAAAAAGGGTGTATTAAAATGTATTTTTCTCCATGAAGGCCAGTAATCTTGGGGAATGTTTTTCCTTATCTCTAGAGTCAATTTGTCTGTATTCCAGCTTGCCTGCTTGATATCCCTGGATGTCTTGCAGACGAACAAGTTTTGGATCCAATTGTGATCCTTGGGCTAGGTTCTGTTGAACTCTTCATTAAAAAAAATAGCTTCAAAAGTCTTGAAAAAAATTGGAGGGAGACCTTCTGGGAGGACAGTTTTCAAATGAATGTTTATCACTCTTTTATGCTGCAACATGTCTTGGGCATGCTGGCAGGAAGGGAGGCATGCTCATGCACATCCTTGCTAATTTTAACAGGAAATTGCAAAGTCTGAAATGTACCATATTTGAGAAGTTGTGCCACTTTACTGGCCTGAGATTTTTCATTCACATAAGTGAAGGGAAAATGATATTCTTTTATGTCAAGATATTTTGCTCTAGCGATTGGGCTTTTAGAATAGACTACGTTCAGGGTTCCATTATTGTATTTTATTTTATTTACACTTCAGGTGTTCTAGGGTACTGGAAGAAGTATCATGCTTTATGACATGGAGGTTCTGGAGTGTGTACAAAGGAGGACAGTGAAGCTGATGAAATGCATAGAGCACAAGTGTTAGGGGAAGCGTCTGAGAGAACTGGGGTTGTTTAGCCTG
>NW_008692202.1:0-21183 GCF_000695815.1 Acanthisitta chloris
AAGTAGGGCTTTAGCCCAAACTGGGGTACTGCCTACAGTGCCTGGGTTACAGGGCTGTTGGGAGCCACCCAGCAGGCTGATCTCAGCATGTCACCAGTGGTGGGGCTCCAGATCTGGACAAAACACAGATGGGACTAATGCTCAGAATATGGAAAGTGCATCTTTCTTAGATCCATGAAGGTACTCGACTAGTGAGCTCTGAGTAAAGCAAGTCCCTGCTAGCTGCAACTAGAGCTGTTATTCACTGTTTTCCTTATCGAACAAGAGCTTCGTGGCTGTGTAATTAAACATCTGGTTAGTTGTGCAGAGTGCCACGAATTCCCCAGGCAGAGCAGACTAAACTTGGCAGTGGCGTGAAATAATCACAGAATGGTTCAGTTTGGAAGGAACCTTAAAGGGGATCTACTTCCACCCCCTGCCCTGGGCAGGGACACCTCCCCCCAGCCCAGGCTGCTCCAACCCCATCGGAACACCCCAAGGGATGAACCAGCCACAGCTGCTCTGGGTACCCTGTGCCAGAGCCTCAGCACCTCACAGGGAGGAATTCCTTCACAATATCTATTCGGTGATTTGTTTTTCCTACTCCAGGGATCCTGCCAGAGGGAGAGGATACATTGGCCAGTGGTGTCCTCCTCTCCGTGGGTTACATGACCAAGTCCAGCCCTATGCTCGTGCTCAGCCTTTCAGACCAGATCAGAACCCAGAAACCACAGGCTGAGTGAGGGAACAGCAATTCCATTGGGAAGGTGGCACGTGCCACCTAGGGAGCCACGCGGGGAATGCAGGGAAACACTGACTGAAATGGGAAATTAAGTTTTCCTCTTTATACTCATTTTAGCTTTCCTGTGCTCCTGTAGGGCCATGGGGCAGCCTGGGCTCTGTGCTGGCAGCGAGCCCCGAGGTAGAGGAGCATCCTTCATCCCACAGAAACCTCCCCAGATTTGCTACCTGATTTTAACCTGATGTTGCTCTTCTTCATCATCTATCTGTCCATTTCTTACCATATTGTAAACAAACCCCATCATTAGGTATTAGGAATAAATTTTCCTCTGTGAGGTGCTGAGACACTGGCACAGGATACCCAGAGCAGCTGTGGCTGTTCCTTCCCTGGAGTGTTCCAGGCCAGGTGGGATGGGGCTGGAGCAGCCTGGGCTGGTGGGAGGTGTTCCTGCCCACCGCAGGGGATTGGAACCACATCATCTTTAAGGTCCCTTCCAGACCAAACCATTCTATGAGGACAGAAAATGCCAGGTGAGGAAATGACAGGACAGTCTGTTCCTGCAGTGAGAGCCCAAGTCCTGCTGCAGCCTCAGCTCTGCAATCCCTCTACCACCGCAGCAAACCCACAAGTCATTTATTCCATAAATCTGCCTCATTTTCTTGTCAAAAATTGCCAGTACTCACTATTCAGCTCATCACAAAGCAATTTCAGCAGACAAATCTTGATCTGAAGTTCATTTGTAGTTCATCTTCAGAATTAATTTCTCTTTGTTGGACACATTAATGGCATATTACTGGTAATGCTTCTAATGAGGCTTCGAGCAGGAACCCTCACATCTGCAGGCTGAAATGGGTTTTATGAGACTATTCCCCTCTAGGTAAAAACTGACTTACAAAAAAATGTCCAAGTAAATTGCTAAATATTCATGGGAAGTGATATAAAATACCCCTGAGCAAATGGGAAATCAGTTGGCCAAGGATTTGGAGGAGTGGTTTCTCAGTTTTTTGTGGGTTTCCCTTTCTCCCTCTGTGGCTCCTGTTGTGCCATGGCTGTGTCCAGCACAAGGCACCTGCTCCAGCCCTGGTCATGGGCAGCTCCTGCAGAGATCCCCTCAGACAAATCCATCGCTCAGATATATTGGTGAACACTCCTCCCACCTCTGTTTCCCAATAACATCCTAAGTTACACATTATCTCTTAGCAGACTCATTTTCTAATGCTTTAAATCTTTATCTACAATTTCTCATTAAAACTTGCCTACATTGACTTTTTAAGCTGTTCTCTAGGAGATGTTGACTTCTCTGTGTTAAACAAACAGCAAGTTAATGAGTGGCTCTGCTTCTGTATTGGATCCTCTTGACTTTTATTGGTCCAAAACCAGAATCAATAATCCCTTGATCAACAACGTAGAGTTGTTAGGCAACAGTATTTTTCACGCCTCTGTTGAGAACAGATGTTTGATGCTTCTGTGGGGCTGCCAGGAACAAAGGTGGGGTATTACTGTCAGGGCCTTTGCCAGATATCTCTGAGCTCTGTGTCCATCAGGAAATAAATGGCCTTAACTAAATGACATAACCTGTACCACTGCCTCTGCAGATCTTTAGTATCTGTTTTAGAATCTCCTGCAGTGTGTTTGGCTCCTGTGTAAGAGCTGGTGGGAGGCACAGTGAGATCTCAGTGGGTACAGAAGGTCTGTGCAGGCTCCAGGGCTTCAGGCTCACCCCATGTCCCAGCAGATGGATACTGGAGCTGGATAATCCTCTCTGGGCTGGAGATGCAAACCCCAGGGACACAGCTGAGGTGACCAGGTCTGCACAGCCAGAGCCATGCAGGACCTGACTGCTGTTCCCAAGCCCCTGAGCATGGACACCCTGATGTCACCCTCAGCCAGCAGCGTGGCCTGTGCAGACAGCAACAAATCCCATCTGGCTGATGAAGATTTTGGGCTACAATAACATAGATTTGTCCCTGTGGAAGCCCTTCTGGGGTTGTGACCCTCCTTTTCCAGCTGCTGGTGGCCAGCAGGGCACTTTGCTCCAGTGAGAATGAAATCAGCTGAGCAAGTCTCTCCCTAATCCTCACTTACTCTTTGAAACTGCCAGGGATTTGCAGCGTGTTTCTGAGGGTGAAATAGTGGTGATTAACATCTATCTATTCCAGGGATACTCCTTGTGCATCTTTCCTTTCAGCAGCACAGAACAGCAGCCAGGCGAAGGGGATTCCAGGGAAACTCCTTGTGCATCTTTCCTTTCAGCAACACAGAACAGCAGCCAGGCGAAGGGGAAGCACTGGGATCACAGGTGAGCAGTGATGTGGCTGGAGGACCTGAAGTCATGCAGCCTGGAAATGCTTCCAGCCAGTTCTGCATGTGGCAGAGTAGCTTCCAGGAGATCTGTCAGATGTGGGGAACATGTATTAAAATGAGCTGCATGGAAACAATCCCAGGTGGAGGAGAAGTGGCAGCTCTGCAGGGAGGTTATGGCTTGGCTCTGCCCTGTCATGCCAGAGGTGTCAGAACAAATTACATTTGCTGGAGGAGGACTTGTGTGAGCTCCTATTGCCCTAATTTTTGAAAGAATCGAAGGAGAAGGCTAGAAAACTACCAAGACTTGTAGCAGAGCAGCCTGAGAGCTCAAGGGCAGGTGACATCCCTGGCAGAGAGCAGATGCAGCCATGGTGCACCAATGATATGGACAGCCCATAGCCTGAGGCTGGTGCCTTAAACCTCCTCTTCCCTCTTGTAAAGCATCCTGGGGGGGATGCTTGGCACCTTGGACACCCCAGAAAAATGCCACATTCAGGACATGATGCCCCAGCAACATTCAGAGAGTGGATTTGCCAAGCAGCCAGAAGGTTCCCTGGGTGAAACCTGGACACCACAACCACAGCGTGTCCTCCAGAGAGCTTTGATTAATATTGCAGACTTGGCCTTCAGCCTATCGTGTCTCCTTAGTTAAAATGAGCAATGACAGATCGATTGGAATGTTGATTGAGAAAGGAGGGAAAGGTTTGGCTCTGAGAACGGAAACTCTGACTATCCAACACCAGAATGGGAGCCCTGGCCTTAGATAGAAACAGCAGAGCATCCCGTGGGGGAGCCTGGGGGATTCTTTACATACTTCTTGTTCACTCCTTGGAGAACAGGCTCTGGCCCTGGAAAGCAGAGGATGGAGGAGTAATGGGAGCAAAGTTCTGAGGGCAGAGCTGTGCTGGCAGCAGAGCTCACCCGGCCTGACCTACGTCTGTTCATCAGGGATGGGAATGGCACTGTTTTCATTTTACACCAGTTTGGGAGCTGCCTGACATGCAGAAGTTATCAGATATCCCTGGACTGGGTTTTCCCTCATTCCAGTGAAGGCTGCAGCAAATCTTCCTTTGATTCCAGTGGGTGAAGTGTCCATCAGCATCAGCAGCAATCAGCTCAGGCTGTCAGTTGGCAATGTCAAAACGTGGCCATATATTATTAATTTCTCCGATTTATACAGTTTTTTTTGCATATTTTATATCATAAGCCTCTTCTGTAATTAGATATAAAGAGTTTGCTGTAAGGGGAGCAAGAAAATAGATAAAATGTCTTGATAAAAGTTAGCATGGTTATCCATGATTAACTATGAGCTACTTTTAAAGTGAAAGAAATTGAACCAGAGAGAAACACAAAAAGCTGTTTGTGTTATAGAGAACAAAAGTGCAACTGCTGTGTTTAACACAGTGCATTTTAGCAGCAATTCAGAGAAATCAGTTAAAGGTTAATTTTAGATTTTGCAGTGAAAAATAAATGATTTGGAAAGGAAAACTTCTCAGCTTCTCTCCTCAGCACAATGACCCATCCAAAGTACACCTGAAACCTGCTCATCGGGAGGGAAACCTTCTGCTTCCCTGTCAGTTCACTCTGATGCATCAGGAAAGGCTGACCCAGAGGAGATCCAGGAGCTTCACAAACGATTCATCTCCATTCCAGCTTCCCAGTGATGTAACTTGCTGTGACAGGCTCAGGGAAAGATGAAGCATGAGGCATCCACTGGGAAATGTAAAAGGAAGTTGCTTTTCCTGCCACTAAACATCTGTAAATATTAAATAGGCTTTACAAGTATTTTCCTAGTTGCTGAACAAATTTGGAGCTTGAAACATTTAAGGGAAGGAAGGAAGGAAGGGGAGAAGGGAGGATGATACTGACACTGGAAATATTTTTCTATGTTTCTCTGCAAAGCAAACACATTTACTTTAGATTTTTTTATACCCACCTGGAACAGTAACATGGCATTAGCCATTTTGGGGCTTGTGGCTGATCTGGCCTTTCCCTGCAGATTGATGAAATAGTTGGTAACAGCTTTGTGTCACTTTGTTTTTATCAGTAATATTAATTGGTGTATTCTTGAAATAGGATTTTGCAGGTCAGGAGGAGAATAATAGAATCAACCTGGTTGGAAAAGACCTCCAAGATCATTGAGTCCAACCCTACTGTGTTTACCAGACATGGCACTAAGTGCCACATCCAGTCTCAGCTTGAAAACCTCCAGGGATGGTGAACCCACCACCTCCCTGGGCAGACCAGTCCAATGCCAATAGTGACCAAGAAGTGACCAATAATACTCTCAGTGAACAGAATTACCTTCCCTGCACAGCAAAGGAAAAGCTCACATCACTCCCAGCACATCCCATCTCTCCATGTCCTTGTCAAAGTCCCTCTCCAGCTCTCTCATAGGCTCTTGGTTGAAAGTGGCCACAGCCCTGCTCCCCTTCACAGGATCTGATGTTACTCCCCTAAATCAGCAGTGGAAGTTTTCCTGGTGTAAATTCCATTCCTTTGAGGGCACAGGAATCCCACCCTGATGCTGCAGCCTGGGATATCCCTGTTCCTCAGAGCAGGGTACAAATGTAAAAGCAAAGCACTGGTGTCCCCAAAGCTCTGCCTTTCTAACAACACTGATGCCCAGGGGAGAGGAGGAAGAATGCAGGAGCAAGATGTGATGGATTATTCAGATTTATAGCAACAGGCACCAAAGAGACACTTACAGAGCCAGACAGACTCATGGAGAGAAGATATCTATGTTTGGAACACCTGAACTGAGTCTTATCTTTTATTAAAAATCTCTATTGAATTTATCCATTAATAATTAACTGGACAGGAGCCATCTCTCTCCATGAGCAGCTCCTAAGCAGTGTGAGACACGTTAAGGGGGTGAAGAAGGAGCTGAGAGCCTGTTCCTGCCAGGCAGTGTGTGCTGACTGCTCTGTGCTCAGGTCCTGGGTCTGTTCTCACCTACCACAGCCAGGCCTGAATTTGGGAAACTCACACACCAGTGCTCTGCTGCCTGCTCCAGGCAAGGGCACATCTGCAAACTGAGGCCCCAGCACACCTCAGCAAGGAGTGTTCATTGCTGCTCCCTCCATCAGGCTGCAGCCCCTTCCAGGCAGGACTTATTTATGTTGTATTCTGTATTTATTTATTCTCACTGCATGTTATATGCTAATAGCAGGGAGCTTAAGGACAGAGCCTGTTGGTTCCTATTCCTTGCTCCCATTTCAGTGCCTTCTCTTAGGCATTATCTAAATTAATTCTTTATTCCTTAAGCAGCCATGATCAAACGCAGATGTTTCACAGAGGAAACCCTGGAGCAGTGACCTGAGTCCTTTTTAAATCAATAGGAAAACTCCCAGAGAATTAAACCTAAGCTAATCTCTACATAAACTCCCTCCTTAGTCTTAACCACCATTAGGGGTTGATTTACAGCCTGAAGGCTGAGGTGACTCACCTGCTCGAGTGGCTGCTCAGAACAGGTCCTTGCTCCTTGCACAGGAGACGTAGACATAGAATAGACATAGAATCAATGGGTTGGAAAATACCTCCAAGATCATCAGTCCAGAAGATGCTCCAGTGGAATGCATGAACTGGCCATGTACTGAAGTGTTGTCCCAAGTCAGCTACAGCTGTCCTTCCAGCACCTCCATCCTGAAAGGTTCCTTCTGGAGAGCTATGGGAGTAGTGTTGCTCCTCTGCACATACTGATTTGAGGCTGAAGCTGATGGATTTGGGCAAAGTTACACAAGACAGGTGTGTCTCTAACAGTTTGGGAAAGTGAGGCACAATGTCCTCAATATTAGGCTCATGTTTTCATTCTTAGCTCATCCTTCTCCCTATGACTTCTACAGAAAGGAATTAATAGGGACTGAGAAAAAGAACTTCTCTGAACTGGCCCTGAGCCAGGAATAATCCAAACTCAGGCAGTTTGCAGTGCCAGGGTCCTGGGTCTCTGCCCAGCCTGCTCACCCCAGGACCTGAGCATCCATGTGGAGCATCCCAAGGAATGATTCAGACTTGCACTCTCAGCTTCTGTTCCTGTTAGCAGTGTAAACGTTTTAAGAACAGAGAAACCACACTGAGCTGCAACACTTGTAAATGTTTGTGTAGATCTTGTGTAGATAATTTCTTTCTCTTCCCTGAAATTGCAGCACTGTATTTCCCCAATATTCCCTGTGCTACCATTGTATTTCCTTTGCAATAACATGTTTGCTTTTTTCCATCTGCTACATCTGAGACAGTACTGAAGAACCTTTCAATGCCTACATTTCCACCTTGCCTGGAAGACAGGGCTTGTGTTGCTTGCGTTGAGGAGTTGGATGCGATGATGCTGGCGGGTCCCTTTCGGCTCCGGCTGTGCTGTGGTCCTGGGATTGCCATTCCCTCCAGCGCCGAGGGATGCTGAGCTCGGGATGCGGCTCTGCCAGCCCCACCGGGTGGCACTGTGGTAAAACGCTTCGTTCCCTCAGCCTGGTCCAGCCTTGCCCAAGCTCCCCTGTAAGCACGAGCGCCCAATTTTCAGGCATCTTTAGAGTTAGGAAAATAGGTTGGATTTATGGGAAAAGTATTGATCTCTAATGGAACCCAGGATGCTGTAAAGGGTCTTTTAGAGGATTTGCGCGTTGCTGCAACTCTGAAAAGTGCATTTAGTGCTAACTCACATACATTTTTAAACTCCATGGAGCTGCAGAGCTAATGATGAGGGCTCAGGGTGAGTACAGGAGTCGTGAATAAAACCTCAGTGCTCCATGGGACACACTGTGGTCAGGAACTCGGCGCTGCAGGCAGGGATGGACAGGCTGAGTTACACAAACCTTCCACGTCCACAGACAGGAGGGAAGGGAAAACCTGTGAGTATTAGTTCAGATCACCCCGAGCTGCTCAGTGTCCTCGGACTGACACACTGGCAGGTCCCATCATTGCCCAGTTATTGTTCTGTACTTCTGAGGGCTGAAAGCAAACCCATTTGTTTTTAAATGCAAATCCTCTTTTAAAAGCCGTGATGTTAACAGGAGGCATCTGAAACTCTGCACAATAGCAGGATAATGAATGTCAGCGCTTGCACAGTATCTCTCACTCACAGCATCCCTGGAGGACTTTGCAGATAATGCCCTGCAGGAGCTTTTGGAGTCCAAACACAAACCATCTGGTCCAGGGCAGTTTGAAACTCCATTTTAATTCTAGCCTTGCTCCCCTCTAAAGCCACTGGACCCTTCTGCCTCCCAGAGTTGTTGTTTGTTTACTTTTGGTCCTTGGAAAGAAAAAAGAAATAAATGCTGACAGTTTTGCTCAGCACCAGGTTCTGGTTGCAGGTGCCCTGCCTGGCACACAGGAGATGTGGTTAGGCTTCCAGATGACACACAACTCATCACAAATACTGCTCCAGGGTGCTGTGGGATGTCTGGAAATTCCAGATAAGTGCTACAAGGCTTCAGAGATAGGAAAAGACCTGAGTAAACCTGAATAGATTTGGTAACTTGATGAGTGGCAGTAGAAACCAACCCCCAAACCTGTTCACCCTCTGTTCACAGAGTTCCAGACACAGGAATGCTGATATAAATTCTTTTCTCCTCCTCAGAACGAGGTGCTCAAAGCTCAGGCACAGCATTTGACAGCACTTGGGTGTTTTCTTGGAAGCTGCAAGCTAAACCTTCCAGGTCAGAGAATGCAAACAGCTTTTTTCTGGATAACACAAAGGCAGAAGAACACAAAGTTGTGTCAGAAGCACAAAACTCTCTGAAGTCTTTGAGGAGAACTTGCCTATTGCTCTGTGCTGCAAGACACGATGTATATGAAAGGAGGTGGAGGATAAAGGAGAGAGAGTTGTCTGGGAAGGAATAGGAGGGGGAATAAAGGAAGCTTGAGTGTAAGGAGCAGGACTGAGCATGAATTATATAAGCAAAACAGGCAGAAATGAAAATAACGAAGAAAAGGCTGGAAAACTTTGTGAGAGCTGCAAAACATTTCTGTCTACATCTAATTTTATTCCTGGTCATTCACAGCAGTGACAGTTAAGGTGGATGTAAATGTCTCTGGCCTGCCTGCACAGGGCACAGCTATGAAATACAGCACACAGACCCAGCAGCACCTGAGTGCTGCAGCAGGGACTGTCCCAGGGGCTGCACAGTGACCCTTCTGCATCCAGAGGTGTTTCCCTCATGGAGTGCACAGTGACCCTTCTGTGTCCAGAGGTGTTTCCCTCATGGACTGCACAGTGACCCTTCTGCATTCAAAGGTATTTCCCTCATGGAGTGCAGTGTGACCCTTCTGTGTCCAGAGGTTTTTCCCGCACAGACTGCACAGTGATCCTTCTGCATCCAGGGGTATTTCCCTCACAGGCTGCACAGTGACCCTTCTGTGTCCAGAGGTTTTTCCCTCATGGACTGCACAGTGATCCTTCTGCATCCAGGGGTATTTCCCTCACAGGCTGCACAGTGACCCTTCTGCATTCAAAGGTATTTCCCTCATGGAGTGCAGTGTGACCCTTCTGTGTCCAGAGGTGTTTCCCTCATGGAGTGCAGTGTGACCCTTCTGTGTCCAGAGGTGTTTCCCTCATGGAGTGCAGTGTGACCCTTCTGTGTCCAGAGGTGTTTCCCTCATGGAGTGCAGTGTGACCCTTCTGTGTCCAGAGGTGTTTCCCTCATGGAGTGCAGTGTGACCCTTCTGTGTCCAGAGGTGTTTCCCTCATGGAGTGCAGTGTGACCCTTCTGTGTCCAGAGACATTCCCATCACTGGGATGGACAGCAGAGGCAGCTGGGGCTGACAGTGTGTGGCTCTCAGTGACACCATCCCCATCATCTCCACGATTGCTCAGATTGCTGTCAGTCCCTCAAGCAGCAATGCTCTATCCCTGCAGACAGCAAACTGAATGAATTTGGCTTTCCTGGCCGTTGTCCCTCGTTTCTAACGTGCTCCAGGCCATTCCTGGGATGTGCTGAGGGCAAGTGCTGCTTCAATCGCGTCATCTCTGCTGCCGCTGCCTTTGAGGCAATATAAAAGTCATCTTCCTCGTGTCCTTTTACATCTTGTAGGTTGTGAATCTCCATGGCACTGCTTCAGAGAGCAGCATATTCTTTGCCTTTGTGTTGTCAATGCTGAGACGCCTCGTTCTGCTTCAGGGGGTTTTGCTCGGGGCCTCTCCAGGGAGGTATTTCCACTCCTGTTCCTGCAAACCAAGCCAGCAACAGCTAGAAAATGTGAGTCTAAAGTCAGGGGGAGGACCACAGCAGCAGCAATATATTAACTTGTCCAGATTCCTAGTGGTATCACCTAAAGGATTAAACTTTCCTTAATTCTGCTATAATCTTAGTGGTTACAAAATGACTTTGATGATATTTGGTCGAGGGTTGAACTTGATGATCTTGGAGATCTTTTATTAATCATTATATTATTCTGGTTCTAAAGTAATGAAATCATCCTCAAAATGACTTCTAATTTTATATACAGCCTATACAGCCATTGTCTTGGCAGAGCCCTCGTCTTGGCAGAGCGCTCCAGATCATGCTGCACATCAGATACTGAGTTTAATTCTTTGTGAATTTCTGTGGAATTCACAAAAGGGGCAAAACCTTAGCACCATGTCCTTTCTGGGAATAAATTAGGCAGCCTCAGGATCTTCAAATGGATTAAGAAGTTTTCCTGTGAGTTTTGATGACACATGTTTCCAGGAGTCTTTTACATGAAGATCATAAAACCATGGAAAGGTTTGGGTTGGAAGGACCTTTAAAACCCTCCAGTTCCACCCTCTACCATGGGTAGGGGCACCTTCCACTAGTCCAGGCTGCTCCAAACCCTGTCCAACTTGGCAAGCTCAGGAACTGCCACAGGTGCTTGTATTGCAGCAATAATATACAGGAACATGAGAACTCCAAGAGATCCTCAAGGCCTGGGAGAACTCCTGCTACCGTTGCAAGGACAGAGCAGAACACATTTCTCCAGTGATTTCACTGGTGACAGGTTTCACCTTGAAGCTGTGGCTTGTGTGTTACAGATATTTGTGTGTCCTTCACCAGCAGCAGCACCAGCAGTCCTGGCCACAGGCAGGAGTGGTGCTGGCAGGGACAGCCTGGCATGGGATCCCAGTGCTCCCTGGGCAGGGGGCAGAGATCTGCTATCAAACATCAGCAGCTCAGGGAGAGCACAGGGCCAGAGAACTTCTTCGCAGGTATCCTCTTGGATCCCAAATATTAACTGTGCTTTCAGATTCAAGGGGCAGAGACTCATGAGATATGTTTGGTTGCTGTATTTCATCTTTCATTTTATCTTACACTTGTCAATTCCCTATCCACCTGCTGGGGCCAGGCTCTTAAAATAACACCTACACCCTGAGCTGGTACAACTGAGAGGAAGATGGAAGAGAAACATCTTGGAAAGGCTTAAAGAAAACCTCCATGAGATAGCGTTGTACTGCTTCTAATTACAACACTGTGTAGCTGCAGACTGAGTTGTGTTCTGAAATGTTCTGCCTTCAGATCTGTGCCTGCCGAACAGAGCTGAGCAGAGATGGACAGAGATGAATGGAACTGAAGAGGCTGATTTAAAGGTATTTACTTAAGCAAGTTACTTGTATGTGAGCCCACTTTGGGGGAGAGTTATTCACAAGGCTTTCAAAGGAGTCTAAAAGCTGCAGTCACTTAAAGCCTCTTGAAATTCAGTAGCTGTTGGGTCCTTCCGTGTTTGAATTCAAATAAAGCTTGAACTTGTCTTTGAGTTTTATCTCCTTTTCTGTTTAAAATGTACCATCTGCATTTGACCTTGTGGATCATAAACTCTTGGGTCGATGTGAATCTGCAGCACATCCATTACTGCCCCTGACTCTGCTGCTGTTTGCAGGACTCTGGGGGGTTTGTATAGGGCATATTTTAGTCTCTTCCTCCAAAGAGGCTTCTGCATACCCCAGGGACACCTTTCATTTGGGGTTTTAACATTACCTGGACTCTGTGATGCTCCTGGGAGATCCAGAGTCAGCACATTGTGAATTTCCTCATGGATGTGGCACTGCTCCTCAGCTCAGCTTCACTTCAGCCCTGTCCCCTTGGTGCTGCTGCCTGTCACACTTGGAGCTGGATGAGCAGCAGTTCCCTGCAGCTGAGCGTGGCAAAGACAGGGAATTTTCTCTGGCTCCGTGGCAGCAATTAGCTGCCACAGCTCTCAGTGCTTAGATGTCATTTGACTCCTTATACCTCTCCCCTTGCACATGGCATTACAGCAGGTACTGACAAAGTGGAAACCCATATACCTCCATCCTGTCTCCCTAATGTCTTCCCAAATACTACTGCTCTGCCTTCTTCTAGCATGCAAGTTCTCCTCTGCCTCTTACAAGTTTAACTAAAGATTAGGACCATAAAGAGATCTCAAAATCAAAGAGATCCAACTGCCAGGATTCCAAGATAAGAATGTGTTTCATTTCCCATTGTAGGACTCATCTGCTGAGCCTGGGACTGCAAAGTGCAGAGCAGAGAGTATTGCCCAGGGGATTGGCCAGCACAGGGCTGGGCTGTAGCTTTGGCTGGAGGCTGTCCATAATCTTATGTTTTATTGATGGAATCAGCATGGAAATTGTCCTCATGCTAAGTTTTACTGTGTCTGAATGCACAAGCTGTGATTGTACAGTTGAGCAGGGGAGAGGAGCAGCATTTGTGACATTTATGCCTAACCTGCTAGTGATTGAGATCTTTGCTCTGGGATATGTTGAGCTGCATGTGGATCTAAGCACCAGAAGTGTCATATGAAGACACATGAAGCACATGGAAAAGTTCTTACTGACCATAATGAGATCTGGGCAAAGTAGTTATGTCTAAAGATCCACTGAATTTTGCTGAGATAAAACTAACTATTGACTGTTTGTGCCCTGAGTCCCATTCCAACCAGAGCTGTTGGGAGTTCCACCCATCCCCTGAGCCCTGCTTTTCTTGCTCTGTTCAGTCTCAGCCTGTGCTCCATGCAGTGGGATTGCTGGTGTCACAGCTCCACTTAATTATAGATATCCAGTTACATAACTCCCCTCTCCTGAAGGACTCACTCTTGCTCTGCTAACGACTTCATGAGCAGAGACTGTGACCCTGACAGCTGGGAAGAACACGTATGGCCAAGGGAAAACAGCCTGAGTGCTTGTTCTGGAGAGATGAGGCTCCAAGAGACTGGAGTGAAATGATGGCCTTTATGCATCATACATGCAGACATTTCATGCAGGAGCATGGAGCCATTATCCCTTCCCCATAAGATTTCCTGTTTGCTTCAACTGCAACATTGAATGGTAAATTGCTTTTTAAAGACTTAAGATTCTTTCACCTTGATATTAGAAATCAAACCCCACACTCCATTGGAATTACAGGAGTAATAATGTTGGGGATCCTGCTAGGAAAAGCAGATGTGACTGACTGAGAGCCAGGACTCTGCTGCTGCTAATGATGTCCATGCAGCAAACCTGGTGGGGTTCATTAAGGGAGTTTTATTTGACCCTTCTGGAAGGTGAAGAACATGATGGTTCCTTTATCTACTGGATGCTTCTTGCCTCAAGCCAAAATATTGAGGTTTTTACGCTTTCTTTACCTGTGAAAAGACTTAATTATTTGCTGAAAGGTGTACTCATATCTACAGGGAGGAACTTAGCTCAGGGTGTTCTTCATTTTCTCCTGCACCCTCTGTCTCCAGCAGTGCAGGGTTAATCTGACCCCAGGCAAGACCTGTGCCAGGTGAACTGTCATGCCCAAATTCTCCTGTCACCTGCATCACTCAGCACTGTTCATATCTCTTTATGGAGTGCCTGGATGGTCCAAAGTCCTCTCAGTAACTATGTTTTTTTTGTTTCATTCTCGTATGGCAAAGACATGAATAAATACATCTCCCACTCCACACCCATCCAAACCCTCTGTTCTAGGGAAATTTTCTCCTCCTGGTGAGCAGGTGTGTGGTTAGAAAGCCATGGGAATGTTCTCCCCTGAATGGTGCAGAAGGGATGTTTTCCTGGTGAGGCTCTGACTGTGAAAGAAAAAAGAAATGTTCATTATGAAATTAATTTTAATTATCTTAGTAAATTATCCTGTTACTTCATTCTCAATTTCTGCTCTTTGTAGTTCAGAACCAGATGGGAAACAACCAGTTCACATCCAACTCTCTGCTCATTGCAGCTGGTGCAGATAGTCTGCGAGGGCAGGATCAAGTCTGGATGGAAACAGACTCTGCATGCAAATATGTGACTGCCACAAACCTCTGGATCACAGTGCCTGGGCAGGTCCTCAGCACACACAGAGCCTGTTGGCAGCACATCTGACACCTACACAGGTACCAGGCTGTGAAATATGCTGAAATTACTTCATTTGCTGCAGACAGCTTGGGATTTATTGATTGATTTATTTATTGCTTTGCCACTGGACTGCTGGTGATCACTGCCTGTTCCCTTCCAAAGGGAGCTGGATGGGGTTTGAAATAATCCTGGGAGCCAATAACTCTGATATCCTTCTCTAGAACTGATCTTTTATTGAGTCAACAGGGGATAAAAGACATAACACCTCACCTGCAGGTCACTGTGCTCCATCTGATCCACATCAGTACTGACCAGGCACTGTCACCCATCTGCTCCTAGGCAGCCCATGCCAAATAATGAATGGATGTCGTTCCTGGAACATTCTGGAAGACATTTCCTGCACTAGAGCAGTTATATCACAGTTGTCACCAATTAACTCTTTCTGGCAGTCTCAGCACTGGTAAAAAGTGACCTGGCCCTGAAAATGATGTGTGTCTTCACCTCTTAGTTCCTTGTGTGAGCCTCAATCCTGCTCCCAGCACTGCTCTCAGGCCTTGCATCCTGCTCCACTTCAAAAGCAAATGCCTCTTCCCCAGAAAAATTCCATCTTTCTACTCTGCTGCAAATATTTTCAGCACTTTGCTACTAATTGGCTGTTGCTAATCCTTAGATTTCTCAGTGCCATAAGAGCTCTTGGCTTCGATAACCTTTTGGCTTTGGATAACAGAACTTCGAATTGCTCTGTGCAGAGCAGAGGAATTAGATGTTATCAATAGCAAATCAGAGTTCCTGAGGCATTTTTTGATACATTTTCAGTATCACAACAAGAATAGCTTATTCCTTTTCTTCTTTTTTTCTAACCTATGGCTCATGGCACTGAGCTCAGCTGAGCTGTGCTACCTTCCTGGTGTCAATACCTCCCCAGGTCTGGGTGCAGGGACAGGCAGCACTCACCTTTCCCCAGGAGGCAACAGGTTTGCAAAGTAAACAAACTCAACTATTTTGCTGAATCTACTCTGTAAAAAACGAGGGGTTTTATTCTCTCTGCCAGCACCTCACATTTGTAAAGAGTCCGAAATACTTCTATGGAATGTCTGAAGGTAAAATGAGGTTATTTAGCAGCATAAAGCCAAGTGAACTGTGTCTCAGGGAAGCAGCTGATCCGTGAGCTCTGTGAGAGGGAGCAGAAAGTGCCTGTTGTGGAACACGTCACTTTATTGAAAACATTAACCACATTTCAGATCCTTTCTGAGACCTGCTGCACCCACCCAAACTGGTGGCTTTAACCCCCAGCACTGTGGGGTGTCAGATGGAGTATTTATAGGTGATGTTGTTGTAGGCAATATCTGTTACCCTAAAAACCACACTATAAGGCCTGGAAAATCAATTAGCACAGTGCCTCATCTCACCCAACCCAGAACACCTGTGTGGAGAGACACACACCCTTCCCCAGGTGAAACTGCTCCCAGCAAGGGGCACTGCTGGGCAGGGTGGCATTGATTTCAGCTGTGCTGAGCAGCCCACACTGGGCTGGGCTGGAGCTTTCCTGGCATAGGTTTAAAAGCCTCCCTGGGGGGAAAGGTTTTCCTGCTAGGTCTGCATGCTGCTGCTCCCCTGAGGGAGCTGCCCCTGCCCTCCCTGGGCAGTGAGGGGGCACAGCAAGGTGCCTCTCAGCCACACTGGGGTCTTACCCTCCCTGTGTCCTGTGGTGGCTGAGGATTGAAGCCACTTGCCCTGGGAATCTCAGCCTGAGCATGGAGGAGCCACAAGGAGCAGAGCCAGGTGAGCAGCTGCAGATCCTGGTGTGCTCTTGGGGACATTGCTGGCTGGAGAGTCCTGCAGGCTGGTGGGTTTGGCACTGGTTGGCACTGGGCACGCAGCCCCTCTGGGGGGGAAGCCCAATGTATGGTGAGAAGCTGTGCAGGGCTCAGGTCCCTCCTTACCCTGTATGGAGTGATGGCAAAAAGATGGAAGTGGTGAGGTACTGGTACATGTTGCCAAGGGGATTTTTCAATTATGAATTTTGTCCTAGATACTTCTTCACCTTTTTCAAGCAACATCATTGTATGTAGTAATAAACTTGTATCAGCAAGAGCCAGAGCAAGCAGAGTGCTTTCTAATTTAACTGTAGGGCTTCCCTTGGGGGTTTTGCTGGAAACTGAGTGCAGCTTGAGATTTCTTGTAACATCCAGAGGAAGAAGGGAGGTAAATCTCTCTACATGTTTAATTCTGTAATAGGGAATCAATGACTTGGAAGTTTAATCTCTTCTTCCACCTAGAAAATGATAGGACAAAGGCAAACTACTGTGTGTTGTTCATGAAGATTTCGGCAAGCAGTAAAAGATTTCCTGCTGTGTCTTGGTCTATAGATGAGCTTCAAGAAAAGATGAAGAAGTGAGGGAAAAAGTCATAGATATTAGAGTTCTCATTCCCAGTGCTTGAAAGACCCCGGGGAAAAGTAATTGGAAAACACTTAAGAGCATATTGTTATAAGGCAGCCCCATTTGGCTTCAAAATTGTGGTGCAATAATCTTCTTTACTGATGGGAAGGAGCTTGGTAAATTGAACAAGTGCTGATAAAGAGCAGTTAGAAAGGACTCTGAGTTATGTGGCAGTGGTGATGTAGCTGCTGCTTGCAATGCAGTATGGAATATCACAGCATGCTGCTGCAGTATTCCTGCCTCTTGGGAAGAGAGCATGGAGCTTCCATGTGAAGAGTTGAGGGGTTGGGGGAACTGTAACAAGCCCTAGGTATTCCCTGCAGGGGAAAGTAGAGGATAGCAGTGTGGCTGGAGGAAAGGGTTACAGAGCTGCTCTGAGCTGATGTGAACAAGCTGAAACTCCTAAGGTGGGATTTACTTGGAGAACAAAAAGTGGGCACGATTCTTTCTGACTTCTCCATGACTGAGGAGCTATGGAACTCTGTGGGTGGTAAATGGTATTTAACTAGTCTCTCTTTCTTGTTGGGGTGTTCTGACCCTGTGCCCAGGAGGAATTATTTGGTTGTAGTACTCTGCATGGGCTTGTGGTTCCCAGCAGTGTGTTGTGTAGGGGAAGAACATGGATTTGGGCCTCCTGCTGTGCTCCAGCATCCTCCCTGCAAAGGCTTTGGTAGTGGTTTGCTCCCCTCATGCTCTTTGGGACAGGATTCCCACACCCTTTGGTAGTGGTTTGCTCCCCTCATGCTCTTTGGGACAGGATTCCCACACCCTTTGGTAGTGGTTTGCTCCCCTCATGCTCTTTGGGACAGGATTCCCACACCCTTTGGTAGTGGTTTGCTCTCCTAATGCTCTCTGGGACAGACTTTCCATGCCCACAGAGCCCTGGGGATGCTGCAGCACTGCAGGGATCAGGACTGAGCTGAAGTTCCAGTGCTCTCTGGAGCAATGTTGCCTGTCTGATCTCCTGAGGTCCTTTTCAGCTTTACATTTCTGTTTCCACACTGCCCCTTGCATACTTTACCATGTTTCCTTACAAGTGGCTTAAATAATTCCTTGTGCTTGCATTTCTCTGGCTTTTTTTGCTAAGTCAGCCTTTTCTTATGTATCCTGACATGTAGTTTGTGTCACGAGATTTTTCAGGGTGACAGAGAAAACTTTACATGTATTTGTGGCATGTCATTTGGTCTCAAACTCTCTAGAGACTCAGGAAGGAAAGGGGCGAATTATGCACTGGGAATGTATAAGCTGAGAGCACAGGGAGGTCATGATTTACACACTGTTTGACCTGCAAGGGAGGGCAGAGCTGCTCCTGCATCAGAGACAGATGCAACTGTAAAACTCCAGAGACTTTATGGTGTCCTCACAGATATTTGGTGTTCTGATGTGAATTCTTGTAGTACTTAAGGCAAGTTAGTTCATCATCAAATTGGTTAAATGCTGAGAATGTTTACATATATCTTTTAAATACTTGTGTCGCCTGGTCTGGCAAATAACACACGTTTGTGGCTGTTTCCAGGAGCAGCATGTTAATGTCAAAGCAGATATTGCTTCATTTTCCAAACTTGTGTCCTTAATCTGCTCCCTGCGTTTCATTACCAGCTCTAGGTCATTAGTGAAGTGACACCCGAGGGGGAGAGAGAAATCAAATGACAGTGTAGGTGATGTCTGACATTAGCCAAATGTCAACCTCTCTGATGGAGGCAGCAGAATTAATCTGAAAATGTTAGACCATTTTAGCCATTTTCCTAAGAGAGCGAAAATACAAGAGGCAGCTGATGGCATTTTGATTATAGTCTCAGATTGCAAAGCCCTTGCAGAACACACCTTCCCCTCTCCTCTCACACAATTAAAACCTGCTGTCACCTTGATCTTTATTATATTTTTCCATGTCCTGGCAGGTCTCTCGAGCTCTGTGTGCTATTGATCCTTGTTGTTTGAGCAAATCTGACATGTCAATATTGCTCAAATGAGCAAATGGCTCTTGCATTTTGTATTTAAGGGTAAGGATGGAGAAGAAATTCATGGCAGAAGCAGCACAGTGAGAGTATTGAGTAACTCCTTAGGGTTGAAATTGCAGGAGGGGAAGTTTAAGTTAGATATTAGAAACAAGGTTTTTTACTCTAAGGGTGGTGAGACACTGGCCCAGGTTGCCCAGGGAGGCTGTGGCTGCCCCAACCCTGGTGGTGTTCAATCCAGGCTGGATGAGCCTTAAGCAACCTGATCTAGTGAGGAGGTGTCTCTGCCCAGGGCAGGGGTTGGGACTGGATGATCTGTAAGATCCATTCCAAACCTTAAATTCTGTGATTCTATGAACTGGCACCCAAATGGGTGTAAGGAAGTGAATTTAAACCATGACTCACCAAAAAGCTTTAAGCCCTTGGGTTAATCCCACCCAGGGTGATTCCAGAGGGGCTCTGAGGCTCTCCTTAGGACCGAGTATGCTGTTTGTAGAGACAACCAGAGAGGGGGAGTTTTTTTCCAATTCAAACCATTTTAAAGCGCATCTAGCTCTGCCATCTGTCCTAGGCACTAAATCATCCTGCCTGGGTGTGTGAGAAAGTGGCATTTTTGTGGTGACAGGGCATAATGGGCTCTGTGGCTGGTGGATACACATCTCTGGGTCCAGGACTGGGTAGTTGTGGATGTGATACAGTGGAAGAGCTTGGAAACCTCTGGTGCAGCAGCTGAGATGCTTGGCAGAATAGTTCTCTCTCACATCTGGGAGGGAGAGGGATCCAAGGTGTAATTCCAGCAGGAGACTCTGCCCCTCTTAGAGTCAGTGAGAGCTTTCATTGCCTGAGGAGCTTTGTAGCTGGTTTTTGGCTTCAGATGAATGGCAGAGCATGAAAACCAGGTGTGTCATATGAGAGTGTCTTAAAAATAGTGGATTGATTGGCTCCAAGTCTAAGGCAGTAAATTCAGCTGCAAAGGGAAATGAGAGAGACTGTCCCAGGAGGCTTTTCTGGGCTGTCTTATCCTAAAGCTTTGCACAAGGTTCCCTGTCAATAGCTTTTATTTGCTGGAGTTTCTCTTGACAAATGCCTTCTGAAAAGTAAGTGGTCCTTAATTCAGCTGTGCTCGGATTTGCATTCCCTTAATGCAAAGCAGATGCTCTGATATCAGTACTGACAATGAGAGAAGTTCAGGCCACAGTTTTCTCGAGGAAATTAAAATGTTTTGGCAGATGAATGCCCAGACAGGAAAAAAATCCCACCACAGTCCTAAAGCAATCAGGGAGAAAATAATGCAGATATTTGGACTTTACATTTTAATGAGATTCTTTGGAAACCTTAAATCCATTTGCTTTTCCCTTTCTAGGCTTACAGAAGGGACAAAACAATGACTGTAAGGAGAAAATTTGGCATTAATATCAGTGAAGAAAAGGGTTATGTTCAGTATTAAATTCCTTTGCAGATACTCTCTGCATATGGTGAATAAGTAGAAATAGATTTAAGAAACACTGTAAAATTAAACTTTATAAGATTACTTTTTTATGGAATATGCAGTAGCTGCCACATAGAATAAATGTATGTTTTTCATTATATTTTTATTACGCATTTAAAGCACATTAAGGAGCAAACAACCATCAAAGAAAAAGAAACTTATTAGATTTAGCAAGTAATCATATCAGTTTTATGTATGGTTATATTTCTTGAAAGCAGGGAAAGATGCATGTCAGATGTCCTTTCAGGCTATTCACTGAGCCATTTTTCTTTGGAGAACAATATTAATGGCTGTTTTGCTCTGTTCCTGCTGGATCACAGGAGCATTTTGTCTTCTTTATTGCAGCTCCTTCTAAGTGTGCCATTACAGCTGGAGCAGCCAGTGCAGCATCTGGAGAAAAGGATCACTCTGGTTTCTGTCTCTAGATGGGCCTCACTGTGTGGAGCTTCCAAATTGTTTAAACACCAAGGCAAACCTGTGTGGGTTTGGAGGGTGCTCAGGAGTTGTTCCACGTTGTCCTCCAGGAAGGAAATCTGTGCTGTTATAGAGAGAAATTCAGTGATTAACATTGTTCTGGACTGTTTAGTGATCTGAGATTTTGTTCATCTTTGTTTCTCTTTTGTGGTTCATATTATTCGTCATCTGTTCTTCAACAGTATTAAATTGGCCTCAGATTTTAGTCTCTCCCAGACAAACCTCCATTGATTTCTTCCCTCCTTGTCCTCCAGCCCTGACTGCTCTGCCTCCCTCCCAAGCTCAGCTCTGGAGATTCAGGACATCCGCCTGCTTTGCCTGGAGGTCCTGCCACTTTGGAAACCTTGTGTGGGTGCTGTGCAAGTTGTGTGAATTATCCTGTTGAGGATTAGTCCTTGGCTATCCCTTCTGAATGTTACCTGCTTTGCCTGGAGGTCCTGCTACTTTGGAAACCTTGTGTGGATGCTGTGCAAGTCGTGTGAATTATCCTGTTGAGGACTAGTCCTTGGCTATCCCTTCTGAATGTTAGGGGGTTCCATTTCTGTTCAGAAGACTGGTCC
>NW_008692203.1:0-12429 GCF_000695815.1 Acanthisitta chloris
ATATATATATTAACACATTCTATTCCATCATCCTCATTTCATGTTCTTCACTGAATCCTATCACTTCTCTCAAATTGCACAAGTTCTTTAGGACTCAGCTGTCTTTGTTTTGGAGTAGACAATGTATAGCCAATTCCAGTGAACAGCACTTGAGTGGCATTACATTTAGATGGCTGGGGGTGTCTTACTGTTCCTGATACTCTTCAGAATCTTTACAACATCCTCAGGCCCTGATAGTGAACTGTCACTAAGACTTATAGCTGTGAATGGGCCATCTATGAATTAAGCTCATATGCACGATGAAGACTGTAGCTATTGCTGAAAATTAGCACTGTATTAAGCACTAACTTTTACTGTAAGTGTACATATAAGTTGAAAAAAGAAAGCATTTTAGAGAGCGGGAGAGAGATGTCATAATTTCCATTCGCTCTATGTCTTACATAGATATATGTATGGGGGAGGAGTAATATTTTGGACTTCCCTCCTCACTCCAAGGGCCAATTTTTGGTGGTTTACCAACAGGGATAAACAGTACAGTGCTATTCTATATAGGCTACCTAATATATTTCCAAGAGCTGTCTGGTTTTAGTAAAACAGGTGATCATTTCTGGGGTATATTTGTTGTCATTCTTGCTTATTTAGCAGGATGTGCTCAATATGCAATACTGAACAAGATCAGCTCAGTATGAAATACTGAACAAGGTCATCACCATCGATGTTTAAAGTAAGAATTCTGGTTTGTTAGGTGATATTTTCCAATTAGTAACAAACAACAGATAAGTTGTCCTAAGACTTACCAGTATATGCAGCTAAGACGACTGAATTTCCACTATTAACAAAGTCTATGAGCATTAACAGGGAAGTGCATAACAAGTAACTTACTGCGTATAAAACCCCTGAATAATACAGTATCAAACTATAAATTTAAATAACAGAGAGTAAACAAGAAACTTCACTATATAAATCACAGGAAAGGAAAAAAAAAAAATCTCCAAAGCCCAAAAGAATTTCCCGATATGAATTACGGCTTCCATAGCCACTGAAAGATTACTGCAACTCTATATATAAACAAAAAAGTCTACAGCAGGTATTTTAACTTGCAATTAGAAGAAAGTATCTGCAGATTGCATAAATGTGCTGTTGTGTCACATAATATCAAAGTTATTTGCAAAAAATTATACAATCTGGAATGCTTTAATATGAGACACAACAATGTACTTCAACACAGAGTAATAAGAAAATGAGAGCAATCATTATATAAAATATTTTTTTTTGGGATGCATTGAGTTAGCAGTGCTATTTAGATTAAATATGTAAAGTGAAAAGTCGTCATTTTAATAAGCTGCTCATTGATACCCCTTTTTGCCATCAGGACATTTTCTGTGTTCTACTTTCTGGTGGATCTTTAAAGTCCCAAGGGCAAGTTAAAGCCAGGTGCTGAATCCAGAAATAATTTGCTTAAGATCTACACTGTGCGTTTGTTACCACCGTATTGGTTTTCCTTTTAAAAGAGAATTAATTTCACAAAGGCAGATTTCTTTCACTGACACAGCAAAATCCTTGGAGCAGGGACCGTATTCTGGGCACTGCTAATCACATTATTGGCACTCAACAAATAAATAACAACAAGATTAATGATAATTTATTTTGCTTAACTCCTACTTATTTGTAGTGTTGATTCCCTTGATTTAAGTGATGCTCCTTAGGAATTTTCAGATCCTTTTGGCCTAAGTCCCCTCTGTCTTTCCTGTTGTCTTCTCAGTTGTTGCTACTCTCTTCAGTCCAAAAGCCTCTTTATTTTCGAGGTGCTGCTGTTTTATTTGCACTTATAGCAGAGGTGTTCGATAAAGCTACACTTCTTTCTGCATTTGGTAAATCTGGTGTATCGAACTCCCAAGGGCAGACTTCAGCTCGAGATGCTAAAGGTTGCTGTACGTAACTACTTGGCTTATGGGAGTTAGATGAAAGCACATTCACCTCAGAAGAGGCATTTTTTTTCTGTTCTGCCAATTTATTGATGTTTTCCTTTTCTGCTGCTTTCTGGGGTGGCTCCTCCCGCTCCCCAGCACAGGTACTAGGTGTATATCTATTAACCTTCTCACACTTCAGCCCAGGAGAAACCTGAGACTTGGAATTTGTCTGTTTTTTCTCATTTTCAGAGACCTGCTGTTCTTGTGTCTCCCGAGTCGGTGCCTCCACCTTCTCTGAGCTCTTTTGATTTGACTGTTGATGCCCCTCAGGTGTCTTCAGCTTATGATGAGTCTTCCCCTTTGGCTGGGAAGGGTGGTTTTTCTCTGCCTCTGAGGAAGCAATAGACACATGTTTTTGAGCTTTAGAGTCAAAAGGCACAGGACCAGGAATTTGGTCATACATCTCCCAAGGACAAACTTCTCCTATGTCGAAATTGCCCTTGTGCACAGACTTACCTGGGCCTGTGTCTGGATTTGCAGGTGTTTGACTAACCCTTTGCTGTTTCATAATTCCAGATTTATGGGTTTTCTTTGTTTCCTCAGAGTGGTTAGAGTTTTTCCGGTGGGAATCCTTATGTTCCCCTTTATCGGAGGCTGAGTGCTTTTTGCTGGCCTCCTTACCCTTCTGCTGAGATTTATGAGATTTAGCGTTTTCTTCTAGACTTTGCGTTTTACCCGTTAGTCCCAGAGTCTTTTCCTTGGCACTAGCAATAACACTGAGGGATTTTTGTAACACAGATGTTCTTGGATGCAGAGGCTTCTTATCGGCACTTAAGTTATGTGCACTTACTGATTTGCACACCAAAGGGACCGATTCAGTGGAAACAGCTTCAACCTTTTCAGGAGCATTTTTGGTTAATTTGTTACCATTCAAGGAGTCCAGAAGAGAATTCTCAGCAGCTATAACTTCTGCGCTTTCTGTAGTTAAGCCATTTGGTTCTTCTGCTTGATCCCTAACATGATCGTAAGTGCTGTGGGACTTTTTTAAGGAAAAGACCCTATTTTTCAAAGTCTCTTCTTTTGGCTTTGCAGAACTTGTGGAATCCTGTGGGTTTTTCCTCAGTGTGGCCGAGTTCTTCACAGCACTGTGCTCCATCAGGTCCTTCTCGTCCCTGGAGCACTGCCTGGTGACTGTCTCAGGGATTTCTGTAATACGTCGCATTATCGAGCGCCCCAAGCCCTTTTTAGAGCACCTTTTTTTCTGGAGATGCGGATTATTAGCAATCATCTTTTTCCTTTTATAGATTTCAAGCTGGGCATAGAGTTTCTTCAACTCATCCTGCAAAGCAAAGTGAATGGCAAAACTAGTATGGACAGAGTGAGTAGAGTCAAACAAGCAGTCTGATGAATGCAAGACCCATTGCTCTAAAAATGGCATAAAACTTATTTCACTGTCTTTTCTAACTCTTGAATATGTAATTTCTCCATCAGCTTGAATCCCACTTTCTTCCACTTTAAAAATAAGTTCACCCCTCATGCACAAACATGTTACTTTCCACAGCATGCATACTTCATATACATTCATACTGTATGTACCAGATTTCACAATGCTGTGGTATATGCCTTGTTGCTGAACTCTATGGCTCCTCTTTACTCTCACAGCATAAGCTCTTTTATCATGTAAATAAAGTATTTTTTCATTTAATCATGTTTTTAAAATGTTATCTATATAGTTATGTATGGTTATGCATATGTTATGTAAAAGTGACTAGTGGCACTGAAACCAAATGCTGTTTGTACTTCAAGATAATCCAAAGAACCTATGTAAACTGATAAACTGCTCTTGCTGTGGATGATTCCTCCTCCTTAGCCTCCAGTATTACTTTTACTACAACTAGTAATGCAGCATCTCTTCACACTAGTGAATACTTTCCATGAGATTTTACATGACCTGATACCACAATCATAAGAGACCTAAGATGGCCTTTTTCGGCTGATATCTGCAAAGAAAGACAAATGCATGAAATTTGAAGTTTACTCATAGGAAAAAGTGTTGTTCTTGAAAACTCATTTAAATGAGTTATATGTACCCGAATATCTTCAGGATCCAAACTATGTTCACTCCATGCTGAGTTGATACTGCTGTTCAGATAGGATCCAGATCGACCCATATCAAGCTCATCTTCATAAGCTTCTGTAGCTATATCATCTCTTGGGTTATTGCTTGAATGTGAAAACTGCAATAAGCATTCATAAAAAATGTTGCCATGAGTGCAAAAGTTTACTTCAACATCATTGCTGATTACAACAGTTTTTATGGCACAATGATCTTTCTATAGATTTCATGTGATTTTTGAACTCAAACACTAGCTATAAGATTTGTTAGCATAACTAATCTGCTATAGAATACCAGTACTGTGTGGAAGGAACTCTTATGATAGCTTAACTTGATAAATCCAAGAGATTTGCATAAGGAAAAAAAATCCTACCTATTTTGATGCTTATTTGAACCTCTTTAAATTGCATTTAAATTCAGCTAGCATGAAAATAGACTTTCAGACAGTATTTCCCATTAGGTTGCTAAACCCATAAGACACTGTTTTATATTCCATACAGCTTAATATTCCTCTAGAAAGCAATTCTCCTATTTTAGATCTTGACCCTGAAAAGGAAGACATGAAGTGGCAAAATAAAACCCAACAAAAAAAGGAGGAGATTAAAAAAATAAGGAAACTAATGAAAAGACAATTTTTCTCTTCTATGTTTTAGCAAATGCTTGAATCAAGAGTTGGAGAGAGATTGTCATTGTTCTTTTGTTCATATTGATTCATTCATCTGTAGTTACTATTGTCCACAAAGTCATCTGTCTTCAGGACTTTATGAACAGAACTAAACCTCGTGAATCTTAATTCCCTGAATTCTTTGGTGTGTTGGAAGAAAAGTCTGTGCAGTGTTACACAGATAATAAGCTAAAAATGAAAATATTGATCAGTAGTTATGAGTCATTTTCAGAAAGGTCAACTAATTTTCTAGGCCAGTTTAGAAAGACACCTCTGAAGGTATGTAATAAAGTCTATAGATAGAAAAGAGAAAATAAGACTATTGCTGAAGACCAGAAAAATAATTTAAAATAAAATAAGGTTATTCAGTATTAAGGCTGTGTCAATGTGTCCCCTCATTAGGACTGTTCAATATATGTATATTTTACAGTTATCAGCATTCCCTGTTCTGACACATAAGCAGAAGATAGGAATAGCAGCTTCACTAACCTGAAAATTCGAGCAACTTGAGCTGCTTAATGCTCTTCCTTCATATGTAGCTTTCACCTTAACTGCTACCTGTGACTTTTGGTGTTTTGATTCACATGATTGGTCATTCCAAAAGCCATTACAAAATCACTCGCTTTGCTGTCTTACAAAGGAAGTTCCATACAAATCCTGGAGAGCAGTGCTGGAGACAGGAGGAGCTGCCTGTGGCTCTCCTGCCCCTGGTGAGACTGACATACTGCCACACACACTCCTCATGGCACCCAACACCACTCCTGGCTCCATGGCATGGGCCATGTCTCCTCCCAGTAAGCAGCAGCTGTCAGTCCCAGGCTCTGATTTGCAAAGAGCTCTCCTTTATCAGCCTGTAACAACTGCCCAATTTAAATCTCCACCTTTTTATCTCATGGCTAGTCCAACCTCCCAATTTTAGTTTTTCTATCCCCTTGCCTAAACTCTGTCTAATCTCAGCTAACTCTGGCAGCAGCACGGTCACTCAAATACCTGAAAAACGCATAGTTAGGCAGGATTCTTTCCTTTTTGTATTAATCACCTCAAATTTTTAAGTACGTTAAGCTCCTGGAATTCTGAAAACTCCAAGAAAGAATCTTTGAAAATGTTTACGTTTTTAAAATAAAAAAACCCAAAAGCTTTTTAGGCAACACAGGCAAATTTTTTATCTTCCTTTTCTATCAGTTTCTTGCTAGTTTTATACAGAATTGCTCCTGCATGGCAAGATTTTTCTTCCTCAGTCTTGGCAAAAGAAAAGAGACAGGAGACTCAAATACCTTAGGGATCAGAAGTAGCCCAACAGTGACTGTCACGGTCAAATGTGTGTGTGCAAAGAACAGCATCAGCATCCAGTCAGACTGAAGTCTTGAAGCAAGAATGAATCTGAAAATAGAATTCAGGGTTGCAATTCACTGTGTTTTCTCCAGTGCATTAGACTTAACATCTTCAATGTTCCTTAGGCTTCTTTGCATTGAACGGCCAAACACAACCAGTCTTGTTCTGTACTGCTTTCATACAGACTAAAAATTACATCCACATGCTTTCCCTATATACCACAATTTCAAAACAACTCAGAAAAAAACAGCCATCACACCAAAATACAGAAAGAAACAACAGACCTTAAATGATGCTGCTTATGCCACCTTTCTCACTCTATTTAGCTGTCTTTTTGGATGGTTTATATTGTCACACAGTTCCTTTGGCCTGAGCCGAGTTATGGCAGCTTATATACATTAAGGATCTGAAGGGATGATTTCAGGTTATGTAAGCACATGTACTATGATAAATTGTGGTGCACTTCATCAACACAAGATGTCCACAGATCACAGCTACAGAGTCCAGCTGAGAAGCCATCAAAGACAGAACTGAAACGCATTTTAGCAGGGAGCAGAGAAATGATGTGGATTGCAGGACTGCCCAGCTCACTGCTGCAGAGCCTGAGAGCCTTGTGAATGCTTGGAAATGAGCAGCTGAACTTCCCAAACGAAACAGTTCCTTGCTGAGCTTTCTAAAAGAGTGGTAGGACAAGCAGTGCAGTCAAAGCTAGCTGGAGCATGCTTGGCTTGTCTGCTTTAGTGAGCTCCCAAAGATAGGAACAGGAAGCGATGCAATGGATGAATGCATGTACCGTTGGCTTGCAATTTGCAGGTTTACAAAAATCATTCAGATAGAAATGACATTTGCAACTTATCCAAGTTCACAGATGTGCATTTTGCAGCCGCTTTTGTTAACAGAAATAGTCTGGCATGAAACACTGGCTTATACGCTGTGATAATACAGTCATAATTACTTGTTTAATGCTTCGTAAATTAAATGTTTCATGAACACAATAAAATACTACAATGAATTATTTCTTACAGAGATGCTGCTGTTGAGGTGTGTGGGGGTAGGAGGAGGCTCAGGCCTGAGGTTTAGCTAACTGAACATGAGAATTGATGAGGATGATGTGAAGCTGCTGGATATAACAAACAACAGAGCAAAAAGTGAACAAAGTTACAGACGGCGCTGTAAGGGATGGCAGGATTTCACAGGGGGTTAATGGCGAATCATTTGAAAGAATCCCAAACTTCACAGGGAACTGAAGGACCTTTGAGGGAGCAGAACTTGCAAGGTCAGTGGTGCTGATGTAACCACATCAGTAGCAGCATATAGGACTGTGATTACCTAGCTAATGGCATCACAGATCTGAGATGCAGCAAAACTGGGACCAATAGGACAAAAAGCTATGAGGGGTGATTTGTTTTCTTGGGAGAAGACAAGAACTGGGACCCACAGGGTATAAGGTATGTGGGGGAAGAACAAGAATGGAAAGAAGGGGGGGCTAAAAGTGACTAGTGACATGTAAGCAAGTTGTCACTTACTGGTCCTTGTACCTGATCACTGAAATATCTCCTATCTTCTCATGAAATCCTTCTCCCAATACCTGTGTGATCTCACTTTCCACACTGCACATGTGTATGTGCTATTCATGAGCAAACCTCTGGCTGCATGTGGGAGATCTGCACCTGGGAAGATCCAAGGACTCAGCCCATGCCCAGGTGCCAAGGAGTAACATGACCAGGCTGTACATGCTGGACCTGCACTGGTCCATGTGGCCAGCCATGTGTTGTGTGTGACTGCTCTCAAGTGGGTGTGCCCAACCTGCAATGGAAACAGCAGCAGTCAGATCCATCAGGCAGATAGGAGAAAGCACCCACTCCTGATGCCCTCTGGATCTAGTCAACCCTTAACAGATCCAATCCACAAATTCTGTGAAGGCTTTTTGCTTGTTTTATGCATGAGACCATGACTGATCAAGGTATACATGCCATACCATACTTCTGAAAACAAAACAGCATTTGTAGGAGCCATTCAGCCCTAGGAAGGTTGAGGGTTCTAGTTGAATGAGATATTTTCCATAGAAATTTTATTTTTCTCAGTAATACAAGAGAAAGAGCAATGCTGAAATTTAATGCTATACTGATCTGAAGATAATCTAGAATCCTCTGTTTCTGAAATGGGAATAATATTTTCAGAGAAAACAAAATGCAAACAGTTCAAGAGTTTTATTTAGTGCTCACATCAATCTTTTATGAGCTTGGGGAGTTTTCAAACTGGACTGCTGCCTTGTAGGTGTCCTTCAAGGCTCCAGGGCTTTCGACTTCATGACAACTCAGATATGTCATACAGGTGTCCTTCAAGGCTCCAGTGCTTTTGACTTCATGACAACTCAGATATGTCATATAAATCTGAGTCTTACGTTTCCACCCTTTCAACTGCATCCAGAACTTGGCAGGAAAGACAGAAGCAAGAAAAAAAAACCAACAAAAAAAAACCCCAAAAAAGTAAGGCAATGGATTAAGACTTGTGTATGTAGAAATGGACATTATCTCAGGAGGGATCGTGCACATTTTGTTCATTCCTATCCAAAAACACTACATGATATTTCTTCAACAAGCATGTATCAAACAGATGGCAAAGAATCAATACAAAATGTATATTTAACAGAAAGAAAAAAAAAAGGAACAACAAGACCAGCAGACCTGAGGCTGAAGGCCCAAGATTATTGGTAAGATAAACTGAAAGACTTAATCCTTTTGTGTCTCCTTTATAAGGAATGTATTAAAATGCCACATTTTTCCCATTTCCCCTCTCTTTAATCCAAGATTACCTTCATACTGTTCTATGGTCAAAAGAAACTTGCAGCCCACATATTCTCTCTCCTAATGCACCAAACTGTATCTCCTATGCCATGGCCCAAAATACAGTTTAGGAATATGAATTGCTGGGGGAAAAATTTGACTGAGAAGCTGCCATAGTGGTTATAATAAATTCAAAAGCATTGCAATTGAATTTTACATCTATCAGGAATTAAAAGAAAAATGCTTTCATCAGATATAGGTTGTAAACAATAGCTTTGCAGATGTTTGTGTCAGGGAATAAAGATTTTGAGACTATGTGGATGTTGAGACATAGGGTTAGGAGAAGGGGAAGGGAAAAAAAGTTGTAAGCATGAAAAATGCAGTGAAGGTTTAACAATGGTAAGGGAAAAGAGCACCAGGAAGGAACAGAGATGAAGGATTTGCTTTGCTGGTGTTTGCTCAGAATAAAATAAGAGAAGAAACATCAAGAACACAGAGTGAAATGTGAGTTCCAAGACAGACCAAGGAACAGAGAAGAGTATTTGAAGACCATCAATGAAGCAATGTAAAAAAAAAAAATCCCAGAAAACTTAGTAGATAAGGTGTATCAGAGGCAAGGGAGGGCCTGACGATGCCATAAAAAAATCTTAAGAATTTTTACAGGATGATGAAATTCATGTTATTTTGCTATTTTGCATTTTCTAGGGCTAATTCTTTTTTGCAGGGTACTCTGTAGGAAAGGCATATACAGTAATTTTCATGTAGCTCCAGCAAAGGCCCTTATTTATTTGTTACTACCTGAATAATTTACAAGTATGAAATGTAGAGCTCATTATAGACTTTTTAAGAAACACAGGCTTTCTATTACTGGTACAGCATCATATGCATAACAATTTTTTATGTCAGCATATAAAACACTATGCTTCATGCCCAAACCACTAAAATTATCTTAACATACAGCTGCAGCTCGCCAATCTGTTACACACCAGGAATAGTTAAAATAAACCAACATTCTTACCTGCTGTTTTTCTAGGGATACAAAACAGTGAGCAGTATGTAGATGACTGAAGACAGATGATAGTTTTGCTATACCTGATTTATCATATATACTGAACTTAGACCCAAGAAAATATCACCTATCTATAGTGAAAAAAAATCCTAATTATACAATTTCGTATTCTTGAATCCCACAGGAACAGTTTTAAGTTTAGTAATCCCTTAATTTGTGGAAAATAAACACTTATGAGACCTTCTATTACGCACCCTATCCCATTCACCCATTTTAAGTTGTACCGTATGAAACCTGAAAGATAAATAGTTAATTACTAGATCTACAGATCACTTGCCTAATTGTATGGAATATAGCAGAGATAATGAGCTCATTGTGAACTGCAACAGCCATATAACGTGGCTCATGAAATGCTGATGGGACTGTCCGCACTGCATAGCAGAGATAAACACCCCACAAGAGGAATAAAAATTCAGCTGTGAGAAGAACAAAAAGAAATAATTTGCAATTAGTTTTATAGATGGAAGGAAATTTGAAGTACTATAGTATCTTCTGTATGTGTGAGTATCTACACAAAGACAATACACATGTATATATGTACACACATAGGCATTCAAACTCTTTCAGATATTGTCATGGTATATGATACATTCGGTTTTAATTTTACATACTACTTTTTTTTCAGATCAGGAACCTTTGTGTTCATGGTGTTTCAGTTTTTCAATTGACAAACTTTAAGACAATGCCTAAGAATGTCTTGCTTGCTTTTATAACTGGTACTACAGAAGTTTGACATTACTTAAAATAACAAGTACTTTTAATTGTAGCTCTGGTTCTTGTTACAGAGGCAAATACCAGTGCTACTACTAGACTACAAGCTTGTTTAATTTCAAAGGTTTATAACTCAGATATAACAATATAGATTGGGTTTAAAAAATTCCTCTGTTCATGATAGTTAATTCTGCTGCTACCCATAATATGATGACTCACTTCTGAGGCTCTAATGCAATTACAACAAAATGACCTGTTTCTGTTAGGAGAAAAATGAGTAAAGGAAGAAAGGAGAAGGAATAAAGGGTCAGGATCAGCTCATACTATGCAGTTAGAGCTAACTCATCTGCACCCAGCAGTACATTGACTTCACTTTCCAGTGGACAGTCTAATGTGACATCATTTTGGTTTTGATACAAATGAAGTGATTTCATACCCTTCTTGACAAAACTCCCAGATAAAAACCCACAGCTCTGCCACACAGTTATGAATAGAGCTGGTGCCTGGAAGACTTTGAGTGTCACCCAACAACGTGCAGTTCCATGTTAGACCCCTGCAATGCCATCACTGCTCTGGACCAGCTTCAGAAACTGAGTGTGATCCTGTTGTTATTCATACACTACTTTAGTCTTGTTGAATTTTTTGCAGTACAAACTACATTCAAATGTAGTATATTAGAAAATTAATTCTTTTTCATACTTATTTTTGACAATATGTATTATTATAATGTAACTAAAACTGGTGATCAGTGACTTCACCCTACGGTAGTGATTAGCAAATAGTTACTGGTTTGATTTGGATAAGGACACAAATGCTGGTGAACTCTGCCATTGGCAACAACCTGAAATAAACCATCAGCACTGGATATCTCACGGGAACAGATCCTCTGGTTCTTCCACTTTTAATAGTTCACAACTGCTGTAAATCACCTATATTATAATTACATCATTTTGAAACTTCTGATTTTGCTACCCATTCCAGCTAAAATCAGTAAGAATGAGTCTGGATAAATGAAAATTAATTCAGCTACATATATCTCTCTGTGCTATTATAAGAGTTTAGCTTCAACTCTGAACATCACTTTGCACGTTTCTTCATCAAAAATGGATGGCCTAGCTCCAAGGTCACCGTTTTTACTAGAATGTATCCTTCACAAACCTGACAGCCTTACCAGTTGCATAAACCCAAGCATCTGAAGTGGCACAATCCATGCATACTGCTGTTTTTGTGTTCTTCCTCACCAAAATCCCAACAATAACAAAACTTTGGATCATTTGACTAAGTGATATTTTGACTTGGGACCTTACTGAATGTTCAGATGAAACAAGCATGGTATAAATCTTCTGAGGCTATGTGTCCCAGCCTAGTTTTGAGCTCCACAAAAGCACACACACAGGTATGTCTTTCCCACATCCCCCATATACTCACTGCTTGGGCAAACTGGCTGCTACTTCCATTTCATTCCCAGAAAATTAGCTATACTACCAATGAAATCTATTACTCTGATTTCTTAAAAACTCTTACAGATGACCTATCAAGCCATCTTGTACCTGAAGTCTTTCCTGAACAAGTGGAATACAAATTTTGCTTCAATGAAGTAAGATTAAAGGCTCTTCTACAAAAGTTAGCAGTTTGGGTTTTTTTCTTTAAGTACTTGCCTTGCATATGCAGAATCATGGCACTGAAATGTATTGCTCTTCAAAGCACTGTAATTTATTCCTTTAATTGCTCCATAACAATTTAGAAGAAATTGAAAAGCAGAAAATGGCTAGAATTAGGCTGCTAAAGCCAAATGACTGTATCTTACTATCCTATCTTCTATGGAAACTCCTTAACACGGT
>NW_008692203.1:12459-47338 GCF_000695815.1 Acanthisitta chloris
AACCTATTTCCTCACATTTTGCCTTTCTTTGCCAAACATTCTCTGCTCCCCAACATGAACAGCAGAACTGAATAGCTGAGCTAATTGTGAAATAACACACATACTCCACAAAACTACCCATGGTACATTCTTCTTTCTCTTTCTCAGCTGAAAAGCCCCAAATCTCCTACCAATTGAAAAGATCAGTTACAAGTGCCAACAGAGGCTGAGAGTTTGATAAGGTTTGGCTTCTTTAAGGGATAAAAATACACATATAAAACTTCACGTGCTGAAGTTATTCTTACTTAAACTAAAGAGTGTGGAACAAATTTTGCTTATTTTTAGAAAAAAAAAAAATCTGCTTTAAGTTTGAAGATTTACAAGTATTAGGGTTTTTTATATACAAAGTAAATGAAAGTGGAAAAAGTCACACCTCCACAAAAGCAAAACCAAAAATAAAACCTCAAACAATTTTAATTAGCTTATCTAAGTAGGAAAGCAGGTAGCATTTGATCTCCAGATCTGATTAATTCTGAAAATTTCACAATTTTCAGTTTCAGAATCATAGTTAAAGGGAGTTCCTAAAACAACAAGAGGCAATTTCAAAGTATTAGTACACTGGAGCATAATGTTTGTTTGCACCATTCAGTGCATAATGCTTTTAGAAAAGCTTTACATTTAGAGCAGAGCTGGAAAAAAAACACAATAATTAGTGTGACATCTGCTATGCAACACACATAGGGAATAGCTCTTAAAACACAAGGTAAAATAACAGAGTTCCTTTACTGGCTAAGCCAAACATTGCAATAATTTCATTAGCAATGACAAAACAAAACAGACTGATAGAAGACCAATTTATTATCTAACCCACTAATTAAACAGCTTAAATGTATCATGTAAAAGCTGTGCTTGAGGGAAGAAATCAAGTTCATATAATTAGCTAAAGACTATTAGTGCAATTTGCAACAAAAATCTGAAGGTGCTATAAAATTTTTCTGTATTGTTTTTCCAGATGGCCTTTTTTCCTTCTCGATATAAAATAAGGTGACAGATTAATGTATTTATTACACTGATGAAAAAGAAAGATCTAATTAACTTCAGATAGATAGATAGATAGATAGATAGATAGATAGATAGATAGAGAATTGAGTACATTTGGCCACCATACCGAAAGGTTCTTATGTACCACTCATCTCTGAGATCTAGTTCTGTTTATGGCACACTAGTGACTATTTTGCACCAAGTATCTTCAACAATTAAAATCTGTGAAATGTAATATCAAATGTCTATTTGCCTTGTGAAATAATTTTCCACTGGTGTAAAATAGTGACTTTCTGACCACTAAAAGACTATCTTAGCATACTGTATACCTGTCAAAACCAAACTCAAAGCTCAAAACACATGTTTGTGTTTCTCTAAGTATGATTTATGACAAGGCTTGTAAATTACCCTATTTTATATTTTAAGCACAAAACCAAGAAAACCTTTTCCCCTTCTGAAAAATTATGGAAATTCCTAGGAGAAAGAGCTGTCAAACAGCTGCTTGGACAGAACATGTGGAGTCAAAAAACAAAGCATAAAAGAGCTCTGAAAAAACCTTGCAGGAGTTACTCTATAACTGTCCAAACCAGACATTCAGATTTTGGGAGAAAATGTCTGATCGATAAGAGGTTAAGAAAATGGACAATTGCTTTAAAGGCATAAATGGATGTAGATATGAACGGAAGGCAGGAGATGAAAATGTAAACTGACCTCAATATGTCATGTGCACAAATGAATTAATCTTTAAATATCTCTCTTCCTAGTCACTACCTACTTCTTATCTACAGAACCTTTTATCTGGTCTTTGCATTATCTAATCAACCTGCTTAGTATATTCTTTGGTGGTTCAAAAAATGTGATTCTTCCTTGTCTTTGCAATGCTCATCATGTTTTTAGAAAATGAAGCAATTTGGAACACTTAGCTTGATCTCCCAATACACTTGGCCAGACTCATGCCTGTTACAATGAAGAGTGTGCCATGTCTGCTCACTTGAGATTTGTTTAGGCCATTGCTCATATTCTGGATCTTCTCATAATGAAGGACAATGATATATGTTCACAGTTTTTGATATGTATCTGCTGTCCGGAAAAGGACAGACTGACAGTTGCTCTTATTGACTTTATCAAACCTTCCCAGAAGATCTGTGTTAAATTTTACAATAGTAGGTTTTGCTAAACATGCTGTTGTCTGTGTGGCAAATTATTCTTTCATATTTAAAACCAGTACAAGGCAAAGCTGTGTCCACAGACAGCCTCTGTGACATTTCTTTCAGTGTCCATCAGGCAAGCTGCATGCAGCTTGACCTGTGCCTGCCTCTCCAGCCCCCAGCAAAAGGAAATCCTCACATTAATCCATAGCCACTTTCATTGCCTGCTCTGCAGATGTCTGTAATTCACCTGACTGCACAGAACTACAGAGCAAGATATGATGAGCAGAGAGCAATGATCAAAGCTAGTGTCCTCTCTTTCAAGATTTCAAAAAGTCATTGAGAGTCTTCTTACACTGGAATGAGCATGGGAAGAGAACACCCACAGATGACAAATGAAGGAAAGACAGTAAGGGCACAACTGTCCTTACTCCTGTAGGTGCTGTGTGATGGGCAAGGGGTCAGACCCAGCCAGCATGGGTTTAGGAAGGGCAGGTCCTGTCTGACCAACCTGATCTCCTTTTATGATCAAGTGACCTGCCTGGTGGATGAGGGGAAGGCTGTGGATGTGTCTACCTGGACTTCAGCAAAGCCTTTGACACCATCTCCCATAGCACACTCCTGGAAAAGCTGTCAGCCCATGGGTTGGACAGGGGCACTCTCTGCTGGGTTAGGAACTGGCTGGATGGCCCAGAGAGTGGTGGTGAACGGTGCCACATCCAGTTGGTGACCAGTCACTAGTGGTGTTCCCCAGGGGTCAGTGCTGGGCCCAGTGCTCTTTAATATCTTTACTCATGATTTGGAGGAGGGGATTGGGTGCACCATCAGCAAGTTTGCAGGTGACACAAAGCTGGGGGGGAGTGTTGACCTGCTGGAAGGCAGGAGGGCTCTGCAGAGGGACCTGGACTACATACATGGCTTACATATGAACTCTTCTCAGAGGCCTTAGTAAAGTACTTTATCCCTACTTCTACAGCTTTGTTGTCTAAGAACTGGACAGCATTCAAATAAAAATACCACACACGCAGCCTTAACTTCTTCTCTTTTGTACATATAAACTTCAGTTAACTCAATCATTTCTTAATAGACCAGAATCATTTAATGCATGTGACAGAGCATTTCCAGGGATAAATCAAGGCTGGCTAATGAAGAAAGCTCTGTAATTTGTTGCAAATGACATTTAGATGTCTAGTGAAGGAGAGGAAAGACCACAGGGGGAGAAAAGTGGTCTCGTGCACACGCACAAGTGAATTCTAACTTTGCCTGTGCCTCAAGCTCCTATAGATATGAAAAAGCCTCCACTCAGGGCCCCCACTAAATCCCAGCTTTGCCGAAGTGATCACAAGAGCATTTTCCTTGCTATTTGAGCACCAAACAAGGCATTTTTTCTGTGATTTGAAGCAGAACTAAGGATGCAGGGCTGTATTTGCAGCCAGTATGATCATACATAATATGTTATATATAGATTTGACTAAGCTCTGTCACTGAGCCAAAGGCATTGCAAAATGGGCACCCAGGTTAAAAGCACCCTATAGCCCTAATCTTACTGTGCCTTGGCTTTGCCTGTCTAAAATGGGAATAATGCCACCCTGTCATTGCAAGATGACAGTGGAAATAAATGTACCCATATTTGTGAAGAGCTAAAATCCTAAACTGTGGGTTTCCTTCCTGCCATGGTCAGGAAAGGAAAGTGAGTTATTTCAGACTGTCCTGGTCGCTTCTCATCCCTCCTCCCCTGCCAGAAATGCCCTTCCCTTGTGCTTCTTCACACCAGACTCTCAGTGGAGATGGCTTTGGACTAGAGATGCTGAAAGGAACTCCCTGGAGCTAGGACACCCTATGGTCACACACACTGTGCTCACTTCACTCTGCTGTCCAAAAGCTACTTGAAAAAAGAAGACACATCTGAAGGACTAAAGTCCATTTTCCTGACTCTGTATGATGTTCTATGTCTGATCACGTGCATTTGATTAAAGACTACCATTGTAGGCTAAGAACAGGCCACTGCTCTCCAGAGACAGTGACATGCTCTGCATCCATTCCTTAAACTAATAAGGGAAAGCCCATTAAAGCTGCAACTTGACTAAGTTCACTTGGTATTCTGAACTCTGCATTGTTGGTAAAACAGTACTGTTCCAACAGGTATTGGACATTTTTCCCTCAGGTTTTGGACACAAATTACTGATTACCACTCTACTTACATCCATAACACAGCTACAACAACTCATCTATTTCTCCATCACTCTTCACTAGATTTTAAATCCCGTTTACTGAAATGAAGTCAGCTATGGATCTGAAAGCACAGCTTTTCCATCCTTTCATTCACTCAGGGTGCCAGCTGGAGCCAAGCATGCTCCATTTTAAAACTGGAAAAAAATTGTGTCCTCGATTGCTCCTGTGTTGCCAGCCAACGCAGGCTCTTTCTGCATCGCTGCATCCAATCTCCCACCTGCAGAGTTGCACCGTGTCATAGGAGAAGCTTTTTTCTTCAACTGAAAGGATTTTCATATATTTCAATGAACTGTGATTACATGTATAAGTCTTTAGTGTTGAGTTATTCCCAGCAAATTATAAACTACCAGAGGTTTATCTGTCTCTTCTCTCCATATCTCAGCATCATTTTAATTAGCTACGCACAGCAATAAAGAGATCTATGTGTGGAGAAAGAATTTATGGTGCCAAATCCAGAATTTTTTTGTACCAGAAGTTCCATGGCCTGTGGCTGTGCAAGGCTGAGAAAGAAGAGTAGGGGTCCTTGGGCTGGTGGGGGGCACAGCATACTCTGTCCCCCTCACAGGGACATGCAGACCCATGGTCTCTGGGCCCCGTGGCTTGAAGGTGCCCTCCCTAGAGATGGCTTCTGCTGGCAGTGGAGACATATCCACTGACTTGAGTGTGAGCAAACATTCCTAGGAGTCTCGCAGCACTAAACATATGCCAGTGCTCAAGTCTAACTCTGGGAACTCCCCTCATTCCTGCACTTCTCTTAGACCTAACACTCAAGCATTTTTTTAATTTCTCTACACAGATGTGCTGTTTTGCCTCATTTGTTCCATAGCTCACTGTTGTTATTAAAGTCAGGTGGCCACTCTTTTTGTCCCCATGTGCCCCATCATCCTCTTCTCTTGTGTGTGGATGAAAGAGAGAGAACAGGATCAGAAAGATCTACCACTAGCAGCCGAAAACTGGCTGAGTGTGGGACCTTTTCTCTCACATCTTAAAGGTGATGCAAGCAAATGCCAATGGTGTCCAAAGTACTTGAAGCACTGCAAAGTATTGGAGCAGTACAAGTAGCAGATTCCAAAAAGGTTATTGGAAAGACAACAGGAAGTCAGAGCATCTTCCAGTGGAGAGACTCCTTACACAGGAGTCTTGCAGAAGCAGATAAACATGGCATTTACCAAAACATAAACACAAACAGGGTTTCCTGAGCAGAAACACTTTGTAGAAATCATGTCTATATACAGGGTATGGGATTTCACCTATCATGTAACATATCACAAGAAAAAGCAACATTACTGTAGGGTGTTATGCAACCCATACTGCTTAACCCAGGGGTTCTGCCACCACTCACCATCTCTGGTGCACTTCCTCTTGCTCTTCCAGATTTACCATATCCTACAGATGAGACACATAAACTGCACAGAGTGTTGATGATGTGAACTGTGGAAGAGGTGTACATGGTGGCAGGAGTGGCTTACAAGCAGAAAAGGGACAGAGCTGAAGGTACTTTGTAAAATGGTATTCTTTTCCTATTTCTGCTGCAAACACTTTATACAGCCCTGGTCTTATCATTCAGAGTAAGCTTTTCACAAGTGATCACTATTTTTACATGATACATTTTCTGATGTAAGAAATGAAGCCAAATCCACACCAGTGCTGAATGCTAACTAGTGTCTTGTAGTTGTGCTTTCCACTGAGAGGAGGCTATAAACAGTACTCTGAAAAAACAGTCCCTTGGTGTCTCAAGACAGACACTCAAAATGGATAGCTACTGTTGACAATTTGGGTTTTAATCTCTGTACATCAATGCTAAGGAGAACATGCTTAAAAACGCCCCTTTGGAAACGAACAGCTCTTTATTCACTGCATACTCTGAACAACACACCCCGAATATGGCATAGGGCCACATCAAATAGGGATAACAAAAAGAAATAATAATCACTCATTCACTGAATGCAGCAGAGGGCCTGTAGAAAATTTAATAAGGGGCCTCATAAAGATGTATTACAATGCCCTAGCTCAAAACTGTACAGGCAGTCTTAACGACCAATTTGTCAGAGTCTGTCCTGGCACCTCATGCCCTCTTTAGATGCAAAGATTATATATGTTAAACATCAGCAAATGAACAGTGGGAGGGAGTTCTTCTGGGAACAGACTGAAACACTCACTTTGTTCCTTTTCCTGGCTGAGAGCATGCAGTAGTTATGAGGAAGCCTCGTGTTTGAAATCCTCCTGATGCCCAAGACCCAAAGCATGACCTAGGGATGCATGGGCCATGGCAGCAGCTCAGGCCAGCCAAGAATCAAACACCTTCTGGGGAAAAATATCTCCCTGTGCTTAGTTAATACCTGTCATTCACTTCTTGTCTAAATAAAACACTGAAAAACACACATGGAACACATTGGGGATTTTAAAAAACCATCCTATCCATGCTTGGTGAAACTCTGGCCCTGCTGAAGTCAGGAACATGCACCTGTCAAGACTTCACCTCTGCTTTTTATTTGTGCTTGTGCATTCCTGTTTATCTCTCTGCCTGCCTTTCTTTCCTGCCTGTGGCTTTGTTCATTAAACTTATTATGTTGTCTTTTTTTCCAGTTTCTGGGAAGTTCTTTTAAATCCTGTACAGATATATGTTTCACTTATAGGATGTTTTCCCCTCAGGATAAAGAATAATAGTTTGATTTGTGACACTGCAAGCCCTTAGGTACCAGAAGTTTATCACTTGGGTTTTTTTCTAATTTGGAATCTGACTGTGACAGCTAGAGGCATAGAATATATTCAGGCCATAGGAAAAAGGCTTTGTGGGTGAGTGTTTTCAAGCCCTCGGGTCTCTCTCTACAATCTCAGACTGTCAACCATGCCATGGCTTGTCAATGAGACAGATGCCCCAACCTTGAAAGTGATGCAGAAACAAACACAAAGTAAAAAAAAAAGAACCTAGGCAAGTAACAAATAAGCTAACCACGAATATCCAACCCCAAGGAAAATGCACACTAACTTACATTACATTATGCAGATAAAATAAGATTTACTGAATGCTGATTTATCTCATCAGCATATCAGAGAGTACAGAGGCAATGCTAGAAATGGTGACAATCTTTGTGTCTAAGTCCCTATTTCTCTCACAGAGGGCATCCTCTTAAACTTGATGGAAATGTAAATATAAAACATTCACTGCAATAAAAGTCTCCGGAGATAGAGTCTAAGTAGCATGATTAGTATGGAAAATGCTTCATAAATCCCAACTCCAATAATCTCTGGTAGCATAAAGGATTCATCTCATTACGACTTTCGAACAGAACCTTGTTAATTCTCACTTCACTAATCTGCGACCTTGAAAATTCCCTCTCCTCATTTCAGTGAAGTGTTGACAGCTGAGTGAAATAGGGAAGTATTCCAGCAAGGGCTAAAAGTGACAGAATAGATCCCAAAACACTCACTAGCTTTATATAAAATACTGTGCCTGACTAAATTAAATTAAATAACAAGTCTTCAATATATTACCATCCACCATTCTTATTTTAGCATTTGAAATCAAATAGCATAATCTATCAATTAATTTAGCACACAGCATATTTTGCAAGGCTGCTCCCAGTCAATTATGGGAATAAAAGGGGTTCTGCATTATGGGCATTTCTTCTGACACATCTCTGAGATGAGGTATCCAATCTTGGAACTAGTTCCTACTGGCTGTAAGCTTTTCAAACCACTATTAACAATAAAAATCTTGAAGTGCATATGCACACACATATAAATATATACATAGACACAAACTTTAGTAAGATCTTGTAGGTGTACATCTCCTGGTGCCACTAATGTGACTGCATAGTTTACTGGAGATTTGCACAAGCATAACTCTGTTTATGAGGTAGTTTGGGTAAGAAGACAAAATGACAGAACATAAGAAATTCTGCCCAATTTGTTCAGGCTTGGGATCTCACTTTGCCTCTACTACCCTGGAGTGTATTTTGAAAAACATTAAAAACCATTCTAAATGTAAATGTACCTTACAAAATGATCCTTGTGTCTTCCAAAACTAGGCAGACAGCGACTTAGGCAATTTCTTACCAAAAAGGGCCTATTGATCATAATTAGGTATTAAGATCTGAATTATTAATTGCTACACTACCAGAATTATAAAATCCAGAGACTAAAAACACTTGTTTGCCATTATGCAAAAAACACCACTGTCAAAATTTTAATGCAACTGCACTGTCAAATGCCATAAAATTTTGATCCAAAATGGGTTAGTACAGATGACATCATCAAGTGTTTCACATTTAATTCTCTTTTGTTATTAATATCACAACATCTCTGGCAATAGCACTGTTCCATTACTGCAAAGTGCAGCCCTCCAAAAGGGCCCAAATTGAGATGCATTTCACTCCTCTCTCTGGAAGCATATGGACAGATGGGTTACCCATGTGCCTGACTGCCTCTGAGATCTTACACAAAGGAGAGGAAAGTGGAGCACAGGGGCACCTTAGAGCCATGGAAGCTCCTTGGTGAAGTTGGTAGCAGTGTTTTGCCCTGTGCATTGCCATGCACTGGCTCTCTGTACACCACTCTCAGAGGAAACACTTCTCATACCCACAGACCACTTCTGTCTATCTCGTCTGCACTCTCATGTGGAGGAGTCACCATTACCTCACCCTAATCCTCAGCAGAAGAGCTCTGTCAGTGAGATGTCAGTGAGAGAAGCAGGAAAAGGGCAGAAAAGTAAGAACATATTTCAGATTTCAAAACACTGATGTATTTGGGATAGTGGGTGACATGCCTGGGCTGTACTAGAAACTGCTCTAGGTGCAGAAGCACCAAAGCTGTGTGACCATTGGGAGAAAGCACATTACACTGTTTAACTGAACCCTGGCATAGCCAACCCACTTGTTATAGAGTTAAGGAAATATAAACGAATCATTTTTCTCCTTTTATGAGTTCTGCAGGGTGTAATTTTTTAGCTCCTGCCTATTCCACACACTGAGAGCACATTTAACCAATACGTTAAGTTGGTACATTTGATGTGCATTTCCTACTCCCTCTACTTTGATACTAATTTCTGTATGGCTATGAATGAGTGGTCCTGGAAATTCTTTCCCTCCTCACACAAGAGCTCTGCCCAGTTCTGTGGTGTAAAAGTAAAAGGTCTCCATTAATCTAGCTACAATTTCTGACTTCAATAGCAGAAGAGCTATTGAAGAGCTTCAGTAGTGCAAGAGCTAGATACCTTCTGCCTTCAAAGATGAAATGTCTTGAGCACTCAAACACTTTGTTGCTACAATCCAAGTTACAAACCTTTGAAAGTCAGAAGTTTCAATATATTTTCATTGCTTAACTTCTCAGCCCATTTAAAAAACATATATGCCAATATTTTACTTCCATAGATGCTTTTCACAATATTCAGTAGTCTGACAAAACTTTTAAGATATTCTAAAACAAGAAAAATTAAAAGGCAACCAAGATTTATTTTATAAATTAAAGACAAGCTAGAAAATTAACATACCAACAGCCATCATGTAATCCCAGCGGTCTATGAGGCACATATTGAAGATCAGGTGGTCAGATGTTTGCCCTTGGCCAATGAGTGGAATGTTTCTCTCCAAATTTTGGGTTATTGCAGAAGTCCAGCCAATGAGAAACCAAAAGACTACCAGAAGAATGACAGCCAACATCCTCATCACTCGCCCACCTGTCATGTATGGAATACGCTGAGCAGTTCGGGACAGGAATACCTTCAAAACCCTGAAAAATTCAGACAGTGCAGCATTAAGAAAAGCACTAGCAGTGTCACAGAATTTTCACTGTATTTCACTATCAGATTATCAGAAAAAAATCAACATTCTTTCCCCTGACAGTATGTACAAGAGTGATATTTGAAAGATTATAACTCTCACATTAATCTTATTCAAATGGAACTTATTGCTGCACAGAGGGTGCTACACAGCAGTCAGAGAAAACATTAGCTATGCTTATGTTAGAGACCCACATTCACATGCTGTGTTGTCAAGCTGTTTTGTACCTTCCAGCTCCTTGTGGAAGACTTCTGTCTTTGGAAAAGGAAAGGTCATTTCCATAAAGCAGCAACTATGTCTATAAGATTTCATTCTGTTTTGATGCTGTCTGCTCATCCCCAATCATGCTATTTCCAGAGAACAAATTAGTGCTTCTTGGATATTTTTCCCACTGTGTTTGACGCTGCTGAGACAATAACCTACTCATCACAGAAATAACTGTGGAAGGCACTTTGCTAATTAAGTGGTTTCTGATTTGTTTGGAGGAAATAACATGTTCTTCGAGCTAGAACAGAAGAATCATAAGAAAAGCTATACCACACATCAGACATGTATACCATGTAACAGCCACTGAACATGTAAATAAATATTTGGACTTACTATATGATAAGTTTACATGCACCAAGCACTGCTCAAGCAAATACCACCTGCATTTTCTATCCATCACACCTGCTAATGCAGAAGATCCTGCTGGGAGCATGAGAATAACCAAAATTTGAGGAAATTATCTCAGGAAGAGGGAACAGTTTGATTCTTCATGAAGCACAGAGTATCTCTTTCTGCTGTCTACAGCACAATATCTGCCAGAAGCATCTAACCTTCTCCTTGGAGCATTGCAGTGCTCCTGCCTTGACCCTGTGTTGTGGTTTAACCCCAGCCAGCAATAAAGCCCCACGCAGCCACTCCCTCACCAGTGGGATCAGGGAGAAAATTGGAAGGGTAAAAGCTGGAAAACTCATGGATTGAGATAAAGACAGTGTAACAGGAAAAGCAAAAGCTGCACACACAAGCAAAGCAAAACAAGGAATTAATCCTCTGCTTCCCATGGGCAGGAGGTGTTCAGCATCTCCAGGAGAGCAGGGCCCATCACACGTAACGGTTCCTTGGGAAGACAAACACCATCACTCCAGATGTCCCCCCTTCCTCCTTCTTCCTCCCCCCTTATATACTGAGCATGATGTCATATGGTATGGAATATCCCTTTGGTCAGTTTGGGTCACCTGTCCCAGCTGTAACTCCTCCCAATCTCCCATGCACCCCCAACTCCCTTGCCAGTGTGGCAGTACGGAAAGCAGCAAAGCCCTTGGCTCTGTGTAAACTCTGCTCAGCAATAACAAAAACATCTCTGCATTATCAACCCTGTGTTCAGCACAAATCCAAAACACAGCCCCACACTAGCCACTGTGAAGAAAATTAACTCCATCACAGGCAAAACCACAGACAAAAGCACACCCTCCTAAGCTACCAAGGATGCACAGTGAGGAAAGTCTATCTCAAAAGTTTTCATGTACCCAAAACTTTAGAAGCAGATGGGCTGAAGTTTAAGGGCTGTTTTAGAGACTGCGGTGAACAGTCCTTTAGAGTGAAAAGGTGAGCTGTTTCAGTGATTATGTCCTCAAATACACAGTGGTTCTTGATTCCTGAGCATAAGCATGTCCAGTGAATACTCTTGATATCCATGAAGGGACAAATTATCACTGAGGTTTAGGGAACTTGATTCTTTTTCAGAAATTTGAGATTTTAGATGCCCTCATCAGCTCTCAAGGTTCTTCAGTGTACCAAGCACCAAGACATCTCCCAAGTCATTCCACAGCCAGGCCTGCCATTTCAGCAAGAAAAACCTTACACAATTAACTTTTATGCTTATATTTGTCTTAGAGAAGGCAGAAGCAACTAGTGTTGCCTCTCAAACAACTATCAGGGCAGTGTCTTTTAAGGTGGTAGCACAAAAGCTTTTCCACATCCATAAAAATGAATCAGCATTTGACTACAAACAAAGCCTTCACAGTGTGCATTAGGTGAAGTCAGAGATCTGAATATGTTCAACATTATTCAGCTGTTTCCCTCCCACCAGCTACTCCACAGGGAGTCATAGTTTTTGATCTTTCCATGTTTGATAGATGTTCTGCTCTCCCTTTACAGATGCTTAGAGTCTTATGTTGGAAGCAGCTTCCCAAAGAGTTCAGGCAGGAGAGACAGAAAACTCCACAGAGGCAAGGCAGTCCACTTCTCTATGCATTGCTCAGCCACAGCACTATTGTTCCAGGACAGCACTGGTAAATCCCTCTATTCTAAACACAAAAAAATCAGGAAGCAAAGGTTTTCCTCCACCCTGTTATGAATTCTGGTCAATATTTAGCTTCTCTGATGGGAAGAAAAATCTATACTCTTTGTAGTTATCTGGAAAATTTCACATTTATAGCTTTTCATTTGAGAACAATCTCATCATACATTTGTAATGCAGGTTTAATAATTTGAGAAATCCTACAAACCAGCTGAGGACTATTAGAAACTTCTTGTATTTTGGCTCTCCAAAATCAGTTCTTGATGATTCTACTGAAAGTCAACCTGTGAGCCTTTTCTGGACATACCAAGGCTGGACCCATTAGATTTTTTTCCAATACTAGCTCATTAACTGCTGCCTGTGAGACAGCTCTCTAAGGGAGAGGGGTGGGCTGCTGTTATGTTATTGATCTAAGCACAGTGAAACAAACAACATTTTGCAATACAGTAGTCAAACCCCTCCAATTTGGATCAAACCACATTTCTTTTTTTTCTTCTCCTCTTTTTCACAAAAATAAGCATCCCCCACCCACCACCATTTCTACCTTGGACCACATGTTACTCAACCTTTACACTTCTTTTTTCAAAAATTCTCTTTCTGGAAAGCTGTAAGGAAAGTTGGGTTAGATTGGGTTAGATCTCCTTTTCAGAGATTATGGCATAGAAGTACTCAACCAGAACATGAGCTCCAAAGCTTCAATTCCCTCATCTTCCTGCCACAATGTGAATCCAAAGCTGCATTGCTCATCACCTCAACACTGACATTCATGTTCTGTCTCTTCTCATCTCCTGTGTATTGCTGAATGTGTACCAAAGCAGAGGCAAGTGTCCAGGAGTTTCCCCTTCCAATAGCATACCTTCTTGCTAGGCTGAAGGGTCATTGTCCTTCTGATTCATACAATGAAAGTTCACCCAACAGCATACCTTCTTACTAGGCTGAAGGGTCATTATCCTTCTGATTCATACAATGAAAGTTCAATATAAAAAACTTGAATCACTGCAATATGAGACTAAATTGCCTTGGTAACACATAATGTTTGATGAGTTCCCTCTATCAGAAATAGGGGAGTTCTCAATTCAAATTCCTGCCCTGACTTCTGTGTACTCAGTCCCCCTTTTTCACTCAGTTCCATATCTATATATTGGATTGAACTAGCTATCAAACAAATGAGTGAGAATTCTCACAGGGAGGCAAGAAGTGGAGGTGGTGGGGCACATCCATACTAGGAAATTAAATATTTTCTAATTTGGGTTTTCCCTAGCACGGGCACCAGTTGGCACAGAAAAGCCAGCACCCATACTATCATCCTCCAGCACAGGGTGGCTGCATGCAAACTGCCCACTGGAATGGCCTCTGCCAACTCATGAACCATGCTGGGAAATGGCATGGGAGCATTCAGGTAAGCACGAGCCAAGGGCAGGCCAGGTACCTCTAAAACAATTCGGCAGGACAGAGGATGGAGTTCCAGTGTCCAGGAATGCTCTCTGATGCTACCTACTTTATGAATATAGATGCAGCCCTGGATTCAAGTTCCTGAGCAAATTAATGTTTCATTATGAGAATCAAGTAAGGCAATGTGAACTGGAAAGACCTCTCTTCCTGTCCAATCTACCCTTCAAAATGTCTGGTAGCACCAGTCAGTGCCCCGGAAGAAGTTTAGGGCTCTGTTTGAGGCATATGGTCTCTCATTTAAGGCAGAAGAGGAAACCTTGGCATCTTCTAGGTTTTCTCCCACCTAAAACCATTCAGCATATGCATTTGACTTTTCTGTGCTTTGTTGGGTAATCAAACAATTATTTTCAGTGACATGTCATCAGCTCTGTTTACAGGCAGATCAGACAGAACACTGCAATGTGCTCTACCTGCTTTGCTGGAAGACACAGATGCCTTCAAGCAAAGCTTTGACCTAGAGACAGGTAGAGGCAGCATTAAAGCTGATATGCAATAGCCATCCTTTTCACAGAGTAAACAGAAGGCACAGTTCAGGCTGAATGAACTGCCTGGAGACCATTGCAGGTAACTCCCAACTCTGCTGGCTGTACTGCCAAGTCTGGGGATAAGCTATATGGTCTGAGAGTTTTCTTTGGAGTGCCTGGCTCCATATGAAGGGACAAAGGGACGGCTTGGTTGCAAACACTGAGAGCCAAGGGATGCCCAGCAGCAAGGAAGAGAAGTGATGCTGCAAGTGGATCTGAAGTAGAGGGTCAGAGAGTGCTGGTCTGCAGGACTGACTGCGATCACCAGCTTGGAAACAGTAAGCACAAAGCATGTGGCTGCTGCTGTAAAAGTTACATCCTGAGATGCAATGTGTAGTCTTAGAAAATAAATAAAAGCATATTGAATTTTCATGTCATATCAGTGATCTATGAACAGAAAAGATGGCCCCCAAACTACTGCTGACTGCATAAGCAGCAGGAACAACAGGTGAAGGATCCTGCTTTGACAGCAATGACCTGGCACAGTTTGCTGGTTTTTTTATTTCTAGCATCTGTCATTTTGTAGCTCTACTGAGTCATTCTGTCAAACTGTTCTGTTCCAGATTGATGATTTTTATTGTGATACGAAAGCTACATCAAAGAGATAACAGGTCAAGCTCTTAGGAAGTGTATTGCCTCCTATGGTGCAGGGATTATGTCCTATCTGCTTTTTCTGGAGTAACAGTGAATATGCCACTAGTTAGTTTGAGTTTGTAAACTTACGTGATTCTACTGAAAGTGAAAAGTTACCAGTGGCACATGTATGGCACCATGTCAACACAAAAGAGAGCCTACACCTCACACTTGACACACAAGCACACATACATACAGAAATACTGAATGCAGGGGGTTTTTCACATCATGAAAGCTAACAGAAGAAAGAACATCCACACTTCAGGCACAAGACCTCAGAAATCATACTTAGATGGACTCGTATCACCAGTTACCGGCTTTTGCTGAAAAGGATGAAACCCAACTGAGAGAAATGAACAGTTTTCTAAACAACTTCCCAGCTGAAAGTGTCCAAAGTAGTCTTTGTCTACTTCCCAAGTGCTTTCTCAAGACCTCAGCACAGAACAGACTAGAAGTCCACCACTGAAGAAAATACTCACTGAGGTTGGGATGATGTTTAGCTTTATTGATTTGGATCATACTGAACCTGAACAATCCTGGACAGAGAGGCATGTCAACAGCATGACAATGGCATGGCAAGACTGCAGCATATATATCATGTCCTCTCCAGTGAAAAGGTGCAACAACTGGATAAAGTTCTGGCAATTATTTGGGTGTATAAATACCTCTGAGAGACTCCATTTTGTGTGTAGCCCACAAATTTGGCTAAATACCACCGACAACCATGAAAATATCTCAATTCCTTCACACCATACACACAATAAATCATAGTGAAGATAACAGAAAATCTCCCACATTTTTCATTTCAGGAAATAATTTTATAATAGCAAATGCACTGTCAAGAACATTGCCATGAAAGGCAACAAATACTCAGAAGAATTGACTAACCCTTCCAAACGCACTGGATTTTGTAACAACACAAGCGTGACCTTGTAAGCCAAGAATGTCAATGGTGTCCTGGGCTGCATCAGGAAAAGCATGGTCAGCAGGATGAGGGAGGTGATCCTGTCCCTCTACCCAGCCCTGGTGAGGACACACCTGGAGTACTGTGCCCAGTTCTGGGCTCCTCAGTGCAAGAGGGACACGGAGCTCCTGGAGTGGGTCCGACAGAGAGCTACAAAGAAGATTAATGGGCTGGAGCATCTCTCTTATGAGGAAAGGCTGAGGGTGCTGGGCCTCTTCATCCTCAAGAAGAGGTGGCTGAGAGGGGACTTCATCAATGCCTATAAGTATCTGAAGGGAGGCTGTGAAGACGATGGAGCCAGGCTCTTTTTAGTGGTGCCAAGCAATAGGACAAGAGGCAAAGGGCAGAAACTGATGCACTGGAAGTTCCACCTGAACATGTGGAAGAACTTTACTGTGTGAGTCACTGAGCACTGGAAGAGATTGCTCGGAGAGATTGTCGAGTCTCTCTCACTGGAGATATTCTGTCTGGATGCAATCCTGTGCCATGTGCTGTAGAAGATGCTGCTCAAGCAGGGAGGCTGGACCAGATGACCCACTGTGGCCCCTTCCAACCTCACCCATCCTGTGATTCTGTGAAGACTGGCTGCACAGTGAGACTATACTAATGGTACCCTAAGCTTGCTCAATAGTTACGAGGTAAACCCTAGGTACTAGTAATACCAGAAACTGATAGTACTTATCCTGCAGGATTGTTTCCTCTGTACTGGAAGTGTGTCCGGCTTCAAATCCTCACCTGGGGGTCTGTGCTTAATAAATGGCAGTATTAGTATCTGATGGTATCCTGATGGTACTTTCAAAATTACTGACCAGATAATCTTGTGTATTGAGTGAAGAGAAAAACAGTGCTGTCCACTTTCCGTAACAAATTATATTTACTTACAAAAATGTGATTTTGAAAGTACAGCTTCCCTGACATCTTCCCTAGAGTTTTAAAATGATTTTCTATTGTGGAAAACTAATTCAATACAAATTTATCAGACGCATGTCTAGAAAAACAAGCTGTGAAGATGTATTTTACCTCATTGCCTGGTAAAATCTACCACTAGTAGGCAAAGACACACATGGGTCGTGACTTAATGCTAACCTACTCTCTACAGTAGTTTCCTAGATTAGTTTTAATGTTGCATGTATAAAGGTAATTCTAGAGGTGCTTAAGGAAAGTTCCCCTTCTGGATCAATGTACAGAAGACAAACTGCACTGACAGAATTTCCAAGAGTTTGAGCAGACTGAGGAAGGTAGGAGGGAAATCACATGCTGTTCAAGGGAAGGCTCTGGGTATTGGGAGGCAACAGAAGACCAATAGGTTTCCTATTGCAATCAGAACCACTCACTCACTCCCATGTGAGCTGCACTGGTCTCAAAGTCTCATGCATCTTTAATAACATGGAAAAAGTCTAAAAATATTTCTTGCTTTGATAAAAATGTATTGATTTGCAATAGCTTTAGCCTGCCAATCTGTAGGTAAGCCTGGGATAAGCAAACAATATTGTTATTTCTTTAAATGCAGCCTAGATTCTGACATTTTTCATGCCATACACAGGCTTTATTTTCTCCTTCCATCTGCAAGTCTAAATTCCCACCTGAGAAAAGCTCAATTTCCTGGCGGATTATGGATCAAAAAGCTTTCTCTGCCTGTAGCCAGTTCAAGAACTGCAGCTGGAGTCTTTTGACAGACCAGCTGAGGTTTGCTTTTCCCCAGTGCCTCCCTGCTCCTCAGCTCACTGCCCTGCTGCCTGCATCTGTTCCAGCTGCCTGTCAGCTCCCATTGCAGGAGACACTGAAGCTGTGTGTTTGCTTACTGCTTTCTGAAGTGCTTTTGCTTATATCACCATATCATCCAGGTTGGTCTTATCAGAAATAGGAGTTCCTCAATGGGATTTGCCCATCCCGAGTGTGTGCTGATGGATGTACTAAGCACTGGGGAGCTGAGAGGTAAGAAGGCTCAACAAGAGGACTTGGCGTGTCACGTAACTAGGTTTCAGTGATGCAGACCAAGTCTCCTTATTTATTAAATCCTCATCTGCTTTGTGCTAATTATCTCTTCTAATAAACCACTTACCGCACTAATACCCCCACGAATCCTGCTGAGATTAGCAGAACTACAGACTGCCAGTGAAACATCTGACACTCTGCTGTCAAACTCTGACGAGGCAGAGCTCTTACGGAGCACACCGTAAACCATTCGAGAAAAAGTCCATCAATCAATCTGTCCTGAGACAACCAGCAGTGACATATCACAGAACGGTTAGGGTTGGAAGGGACCTTAAAGATCATCGAGTTCCAACCCCTCTGCCTTGGGCAGGGATGCCTTCCACTAGACCAGTCTGCTCAGAGCCCCATCCAACCTGGCCTTGAACAAGCCTTGAACAACATGTCTCTTGTTTGTCAACTACTCAGGCTTAAGGCTACATCACAGTTGCTTTGGTAGCACCAAAATCAAAAGCTCATGACTACAGGATCTGATTCCTATAATTCTGAAAGTTCCGGGTCCTTGGGATAGGCACAAAGCCATCTCTTTCCAAATCTGCTACTGAATGGTTAACATAGCTATTTCAATACTTTCCTTCTGACAGATATGTTTAAATACATTCCTCACTCAGTGAAAAACAAGGTCAGCTCCTCAGACATTTTTCTCCATTCAAATTTGTAGTGATTTGGTGACAGAAACCTTAATTCACAGATCCTTAAAACTCCTCCTAGTAGTTTGGACTGAAGATAATAAATCCTTCACCCTATATAAGCTTTAGATAAGTTAGTTATTTGCTTCTTAAAATTCATGAAGTGGTTAGTATTTTTTTGTAAATCTAAGGCCACCGAGTTCTTTACCCTTAGCAAAGACTTTCTGAACAGGCAGCACAAAAGATCTCAGGGTCACCATTTATCAGGAAGCTTACACTGTGAAAACAGATGCAAGAACTGCCTCCTGCTAGTCTTTTCCTACAACAGGTCAAGACCATTTTCAATGCTTTCATTCCAAAATCTGCTTCACAGTGCGATGTGGAGTTGAATGTACAATAGTCAACTCCTCTCCTGATCCCAGCTCACAATGTTTCATTTAACAAAGGCCGATGAGCAAAACAAGGTGGGATGATAAACTCCCTTCCTTGTTAGTGCTGCTCCATACAGGCATTGTCTACCTCTGAAAACATTCACAGACTATTTCAACAACCTTTCAATTGTCAGAGGTATTTTCTAGTGATCAGCAATAAAGTAGCTGGTTAAAACCTTATGCCAAAGCTTGTAATTTTGTTCTTAAAATAGTCAAGCTACAGACAGGAAAGTCTTGAAATGGATAAACCCAAATCCAAACCAAAGTAAGTTTGGAAGTGGCTATTTATCTTGATACAGAAAGATTTTCTTTCCTTCCTTCTCCTTAGGTTCACTGGCAAGCATTGTACTTCTGATGAATGTTAAGCCCTACTTAAAAAAGGTAGTACCTTCTCAACATTCTTAATGTGCCAGAAAACCAAAATACCTCACTCCATTTAAGCTAAAGACAGTAGATAATCTGGCCCATCTGCATGATGTGAAAAGTTGCAGCTTTAATAAATATTAGCAATCCATTGCAGCTGCACTGTGCATTCCACCACTTTCATGAATGCGTTAGATTAATTTACTCAGGTACTAAATAAAAAGAATGCAAGGGTTTTCTCTGGATCAAAAAACAGTGAACAAAAAATTAGTGGACAAGTTGAGGACTGAACTATATATCCATAGCATATTTAGTATATACTTTCCTTTTTGAGAACTGCACTAAACAGTAGTCAGCAGCTGAAGGAAAACAACATCACCATAACTTCACAAATGTCTTCATGTTCATAGACAGATGCTTCATTGTTTTAACCTTTGTATCCCATTTCACATGTGGTTAATATGATACTGTAACTGTTAGTTTGTGTGTGCTACATTGTGGATTGGATGAGATAAAAAGATTTCAATGACAATATCTCATCCATTTAGTTATTTTTAATCCTAATTACATAGCAAGTTTCTACACTAAAGCAGCATCAAATGAAATGTGATGTTATGTGATCTCTTTTGTCTTATTAGCTGCTTTAACAACATTAAAAACTATTAAATGGTGCTCTTGTAATAATATCAAATAATTCTGCTGCTGAATTTTCTAGAACAGGATCTGAGATCCTACAGCTTGCAGGGCAGATGCAGCTCTTCATTTCACCCAGGCTGGCAGCTCCTGGCTGACATCCCAGAGACCCCATTAATGCACAGACCAGTGCAGGTGTTTGCATGGTCTCCATGGCTCCAGCAACAAGGAGGTTCCCCATCCCTGCTCTAAAGAAACAAGTATGTTGATTTAAAACACTTAACCACAAAGGCTGGGTTTGGATTTGTCATCACAGAAGCTTCAGTGACCCAAAGATTTCACTGAATACTCCACTTGCAGAAGATGAAAAGCAGCAAAATTGATTTCTCCTTCGGAGTCAAATTATGTTTTTCTTGTACAGTTTCTCATTCTGATGAGATTTTCTCATGGATCTTCAAACTCCATGTGACACCTGATATTAGCTATAATTAAAGATAAATTCTTTAAGCAACAACGGGGTCAGTAGACTTCTCTGACAGAAGTACTATTTCTCTGTCTGTCTATGGACTGCTGAGAAAGCTCAGATCTGGGAGACAGCAGCAGGTAGGAGACCTGGAGCAGATCCAAGAATCTGGAAACAAAATTCCCAAGAACAGAGAAGACTGTGGAAAGTTTGATGTAACTTCAAAATTCACCAAGCTGGATCAAATCAAGACCTGCCCTGCCCTGGTACAAAGTCAAGAATTAGGCACAAACACTGCTACTTCCTGATGCATCTAGTTACTTTGAGGTTTTTTTCCACTAAAAAATATAAATCACCTTGGCTGGTCAAACAGATTTTTTGCTGCCTTTTTGGAGGAGGTTCCTGCAGGAGAAGGTGCATATAGGTCAAAATTGTCGTTGACTGTGGGTCCAGCTGCATTTTCAGAGGACACTCAAGAGAAGTATTTTTCAAAATAAACTCATTTCAGTATATTGCCTTGAAAAGATTCCAGTGAAAAGAAGGGGATCAGGGAATGAACTCTATCTGTGGAGCACTCACTAAAGCACTATACACAAAATCTTTTGGCACAGAAGTATCTCCTCAAATTTAGTTGCAAGCACTTGTTTCCTTTTCTGCTGTGAAATGATGTTCCTACACACTACTGTAAACTGACAATCCATTATTAAAGATGCAGTGAGCAAACATCAGTAGTTGAAGGGACAGGAACCTCTCCCATATTTATACACTGCAATAAACCAACATTTTTATGCTCATCTATTTCTTCTCTATCTTTTGGAGTGTGTTTTTTAACTTCCAACTTGCCTTCTGCCAGAATGTTTGAGTGCTGGAAGTCACTGTGAACTGGTTAAGTTGCTTCCATATTGAATGCCAGAAACATGTGCACCTTTACAGATCCACATGAAGCCACTTTTTTAAACACATCATCCTCCCAATCTTATCATTCCACTGCTAATCATGCACAGATAAACACGGATAATCTAAAAGTGCATTTCTTTTCAACCACAAGGACACTGAGGAGGAGGATACTTTGAAAGGTTCAGCCTTTGATGTGCTCTGCTCTCACCCAGATGCATTCATTAGCATGCAGACAATCAAACAGCACAGTTGCAACAGAAAGAACTTGTCTGACTCATTTCCTTCCCTTGGGTGTGAGAAAGAGTAATCACACCCACTGGACACAATCCTTCTCTCAGATCCACAATGCAGAAGGCTGTACTTCAGCAGACTCAGAAGTGCTGGGTTGCCAACACCCTTCTTATATGATGCCAAGCTGAGAGGGGTTAATTAAAGGTGGTACAGAAAGCTGTAGAAAGACACATAAACTGTATTATTTAATCATAACATTTGTTGCAAGTTTCATGTCCATTTTAATCTTACAAATGTTAACCACTTTATCATGTGATTGACAGGCAGCAGTGTTTTACATTGACTCTTGAAAAAGAAGTGCTCTATCAGCATTGTGTTCTCCTTCCACTTGTGGAATAAATATTAACTTTATCTCGTGCTTGTGCATACAGGTATCACAGCTGAGACCTTGATATGTATTTGAAAACAAAGTTTATTCTTCAGCATGTCTGCAAAAGATAAGATTCAAACTACTTTTTTAACAGATAACATCAGGAACATCTCCAGCTGTCAGGAGATACAGCAATGTCACCTCCAATAGAAATTGAGACCATAAACAATGATAACTTCTTTGGATAAAATTTCCATGTTATTAAATACTGTTGTTATTATTAACAATATTCCTCTGTAAACAGGTACCTGGGGTAGCTTACACTGAATGGAATGCAAATGCTGGCAAGGGTATTAAAGCTCATCAGGCATCCAGGGAGTTATGATGTCTCTGCTTGATTAATTCACAGCATAGCCAAGGTTGGAAGGGAGAAATTAAGAAATTGCCTAATACAACTCTCCTAATCAAAGCTGGATCAATGACTGCAGGATACTGAGGACCTTGTACAGTTGGATTTTGAGTTATTAGTCTATGTCAAGTATCTCCTAGAGCAGGGAAAGGAAGGGGCCAGCTGCTGGCATGGAGAAGCAGTGACCCTCCATAGAATAAAATGTCTAACATGCAAGTTAAATAATAAAGGCTTCCACAGAAACCTTGTGTCTTTCGGTGCAAGTTTGAAGCTCTCAGGAGATACAGGAACAGGAGATGCAGAGATGCTCTCAGGAGAAGCAGGAACAACATCATATATAAATATGTCTCTAAACTATCTATTCTATGATTCCATGATATGGCTATTAAAGGTTGCAGCACTACCCACAGACCTCTCATTGCTTTGCTGGTCATCTTATTTTACATTTTGAAATACTCCACTCTCAAAAGCAACAACGACAAAAGGTTCCAAGCTTTCATTACCTCACACCCATATATTTTCTTCTCAATACAGATGATGCAGAGGACAAACAGACCAATCTGACAGTCACATAAATTCCTGGACATATTGCCCAATTTAATTATGTTTCATTCACTAAGAACTTTAGAAAAAAAAATTAAATCCTCAGTAAAGGTAAACAGACCAAACCAGAATTTTTTAAGTTCTTCAGTATGTCAAACACTTCTCCTGATGGAAGAACAAATAGAGCAGTATCATGTAAGAAAATGAACATCAGCGTGTGCACAGCAGTTTCTCAGCTAAAGCAGAAAACAAATTCTGGCCAGAGCAAAGTCAAACACAGAATAATGAGAAGAATGCACTTCTTCTGTTTATAATACTACAGCAACAATACAAGTAATTAAAAAATCCAGCAACCAAAAAGCCCCAGTTGAATAAAGTCAACACCTGATAAACCGCTGAGGACGGATGGATTATTCTGCTCTGATTAGCCTCAGCTTGGCTCGTGCAAGCAGCACAGTACACAGCAGTGCAGACCAGCCACATGTTTTTGCACATGCTGTTTCTGCATAGATCTGACATGCTACTGACTACTGTTATTGAGAGAGATCGTGCTCTGGAGGAGATAAATCGCATTCTGTATGCTCTTCTTCCAATGTTGCATACAAAACACAACATGCAATTATAGGAAATGTAAAGAACAGTAGCCTAGAATCATTGTATAGTGTCAGCAATATCTGAAGAAAATTAATTCTCTGATAAACTTCCATGATTTATTGCCAGGTAAATACTCATTCAGCTATGTTTACTCTCAATATATGCAAGCATGGGTAGCAATCAGAAAAAATGACTAATTAGGTTAATCATGAGTACTTCTGAGGAAGCTATGGTTTCTTGGAAGCTTGTTTCTGAATGTCTGTATGCATTGAAATTTTGTGAAAATAATTAAAGTTGCATGTTTTGACAACTACTTGCTGGGCAAGAATAATCCCATGCAGCACTACATGCTGGGGGCCAACTGGCTGGAAAGCAGCTTTGGAGAAGGCAACTTGCTGATACTGGTGGGCATCAAATTCACCATGAGCCAGCAGTGTATCTTTGTGGCAACAGCCTTCTGGACCATATGAGGCAGAGTATATTCAGCAAGTTGAGGGGGAATATCCTATCTCTCTACTCATCATTGGTGAGACCAAACCTGGAGCATTGGGAGTGTTGTGTGCAGTTCTGGGCACCCCAGTACGAGAGAGACATGGATATAGTGAAGCTAAGCCCTGTGAAGGGTCACAAAGATGACTGAAGGACTTGAACATCTCATAAGGGGAGAGGCTGAGAGGGCTGGGACTGTTCAGCCTGGAGAAGAGAAACTTATAAATGTATATAAATATCTGGTGGGAGGGAGTAAAGCTGATAGAGCCAGGGAACAAACTGAAATCTAGGAAATTCCATTTAAAGATAAGAAACCCCTGTTTTTCTATTAGTGTGTTCAGAGAGTAGAATAGGCTGCCAAGAGAGGTTATGGAACTCTATTCTTGGATAAATTCAGAACTGAGCATCCTGATCTGGCTGAGCCTGCTCTGAGCAGGTGAGTTGGACTATATGATCTCCAGAAGTCCTTCCCAACTTCAACTCTTCTGTGATTTTGCAATCTTTGTGCAGTCAGTATACAGATGTATACATGGAAGAAACTACATTTTCTTAGTATGCTTTCTGCAACAAGCTTTTTATTCAGACATTAAATCTTAAGATTTAAATGCTTTAGAAGTGTATTAGCATTAGAAGTGTAGTTAGCAGTAGAAGCTCTTTTATGTAACTTGTCCTATGAACTCCTTCAGAGCTTTGATTGAATATTCCACAAAGTATCATAAATTCTGCTCCCAAGGGCCCACTAAGGCACACCTTTTCACTTTTATTTTCAAATTTATTAGCAGACAGTCCTGTCACCTATTCTAATGAAGAGAGTAATGCAATACTCATAGTCCCCTGCACCATTATATATATGTCAATGCCACATACAACTTCAATAAACAAATGAAACATTCTCTTCGTTTGTCATTCTGCAATAAAATATTCAAGTTAAAAAATTCAACTTCAAGAAACACTAACTCTCATCTTCTGTGTTTTGTCTCACATGCACAGGAAGAAATAGCATCATCTGACAAGCTGAATTCTGCAAACTGTTGTTTTCTGTGTTCACCATAAAATAAGGAAAAAATTGTAATTTAAATTGTAGTAGAAGTTTTAGTTGCCAAGAAAAACAAGAATAATGTGTTTCATGATAATTAAAATTATTCTGCTGTTCTGAAGGAGCATTAGCTAGCACACAGGAGAGCTAATCTAAATGCCACCATTTTCAGGAAAAAAGATGTAAGGTCAATTGCTGTGAGATAGATAAAACACTCAAATATTCTCACTGAAATCAAATGCAAAAGATGCAGACCCAGGCAATCTACCCACACAGAGCGATGAGACATGGACTGAACAGAACGGAAGGAAATGCAATAAGCTCAAAGCTCCAGAAAATCTGCAGAGATGAACTAAGGACAAAGAGTCCCATCTTCACTTTGAGGTCACATACACATTAGAAGTGATGACAGCCATGAATTTTTTTTTAGAGAGCAGTTGTTTAAAAAGAAATATTCCAATCAGAGAGACATCAAATAATGCTAAGAAATGCAGTGGCAATGATCTTGCTTCACAATCAAATAAACTAAGAAGCAAACAGGGAAAAAGGGAGGAATTAATAAGATTCCTTTTTTATTAATAGTCAGATATTGATTCAAATTCAGATCTGGTGACATCCATGCAACAAGAGCTAATCACACAGGAAACAGATTTGGACTCTTGAATAAAACAAACAGCTTAAATGTAGTGTTTCATATAGCATGAAGATGAAAATAAAATAAATTAGCTCAGTCTAACTAAGCATGTAGACAAAAAGAAACAGGAAACATCCTTTGTTTTCACTGAAGATCATCTTGATACATAATTTGGTTTCTGTATTCTATCTGACAAGTCTTGCAAATGACATTGATGACTCTGACTTTTCATGCTAATGCAGATGCATGATGACAGACCTGAGGTTGCCCAGGGCAGGGCATGCTGCCAGCTCTTCATACATCCAAGTCTGCTGGGGCTGCATCCAGGCTGCAAGCTAGGAAACAGCTAAGCTTCAATGCTCATTGCCTTCTGAGAAGGTAGACACAAACCCCATCTCACTAAGTTTGATTTCCAATATCTTTCAGCATACTCAATTTTGCTATTCTCCACAGTCTTGTGTTCATTCCAGAAGTTGAGAAGCTCACCCAGGGAACTCTTGGCATTTGGAATAACTAGTGTTGTTTGGGTTTGCAGGATGATCTTTGTCAGTGGCTTTAATACAGTCACTATGCTTCTAGTAAAAAAGGTGAAGAAAACAACTACAAAGTTCACCGACTTGATTTATAAATTCTACTTTTTTCTCATGAAACGCCTCACAGCTGAAGTCTAAAGGGCTTTTCTCACGAAAAGCCTCACAGCTGAAGTCTAAAGGGCTTTGAGTTGGGAGCTTTTGTTTTTTTCAGCAGGCTTGTGCTCTCCAGCTGGACTGCAGATTTAACAGGCACAGCACATTGTGGCCACTAGGCAACTCCATCGAAGAAGATGCTTGTCAGCTGAGGGGAACTGCATCTTTAGGAAGGTCTGACAGAGACCTACTGCAGCTTGTGGCTGTGCCTTCTGCCTTGCAACACTGGACTGTGCTCACTGGATAAAGCAGACTTTGGCTCTGCATAATTTATGAACACTACAGAAGGAAACCAACCAAACCAGAGACAACTCTCAGTTCTCTGTGGTCAAGCTATCTTCCTCAGCTGAAGAAGCAGTTTAGTTGTTTCGTGGTGTCTGGAGTTAAACCCAGGCAAGCTGTGTGTGTGCAATCAGAAGCACTGAGGTGTGGGCAGCAGGCAGAGACAGTGACAGCTAGTCATGGAACTGCTGCACTGACATTTGAAAGTGCAAGACTTCCTTCACAGACAGACACACAAAAAAAAGTGGGAACGAGAGTTTGTAACATACCTATAGTGAAGTACCTATGGTCTTGCCACTTGAGGTGGAGCAACTGAGCAACAGACCTGCTTGTGGCTGACATCTGATCAAAAAAAAACTCAGAAGGGAATTACTGGGATCCCAGAATTAGCCCTTAAAAAAGCCACATTTGTCTAGCAAATAAATTACCAAAAGAGAATTTGGGATCAGAAGACCTGTGGGACAAAATGGCATGTGAAAGAAACAGTCACAGTGTTTGAAGGGAAAGACACCTTGCCTAGTGCCACGCCTGGTGTTTCAAGAAAGACTGAAGAGTGACACAAGTCTGCCTGTTCCAGATAAGCATGTACACCCTGTACAGGCCTAAACCAGCAATGCTGCTGGATCCACAGCAGTGATGAATGAACCAACAAAGGATCCTGTGATTAAGCTGAAGATGATCCAAGGCACACAAGCCAAAATGGCAACTGAAATAATGCCCAGTGCTCAAAATAAATGCACAGCTAATAAGTGTAGTTTTGGAGTTAATTAGTGAGCAAATGTTCTGTAAGCTGGCAAGTTAAATATACACACAGAATCACAGAATCAGTTAGGTTGGAAGGGACCACAGTGGGTCATGTGGTCCAACCTCCCTGCTCAAGCAAGGCCATCCCAGAATAAATACAGATGTAGATTATAGACAGATCTAGAATATAGATAAATAGATAATTGGAAATTACTCATTTTATAGCTTTTACCAACAAAAATGCCTATGAATTAAGAGGATAAAAGCAGGCCTCACTCTTGGTCTTGCTCAGCCATACCTTTCTTTGGAGTGGCAATGAATAGGCAACTGAGGAACATCCTGGTAGAACACAGCACCTTCAGAGGTGTCCAATTGACCAATAGTTGTATGTCCTGCTTACCACAGGGCAAGAGCTTAAATGAAGCAAGAGTCACTTGATGCTCTAACAGACAAGCAAGGAAGCAGGCAGTTCTGGTTCTCCAGAACAGAAATGGAGACTAGCTAAAGATGCAGTCTTGTACCTGTGAGGCTAAAAAAACAAGTAAGAATATGAAAGAAACATTTGGATGCCCTAACCAGGGAAAACCTGGAGGACATGGACTCAGCCAAATGCTGAGGCAACTGTGCAATATTCTGATCTTCAAAAGACTTTATGGGATATAGCACAGAAATGCTGTATTAATACAAAGCACACCAGTATCAGGACTGGAAGCACCATCACTATGTTAGTGAGGTGCACAGCTCAGCTAATAGTTAAGAGTTAGGGTTTTTTGCTGATATTGGCCTCAAGTTGCACCAGGGGAGATATATATTGCATATTAGGAAAAGCTTCTTCACAGAAAGGGTTGTCAAGCATTGGAACAGGATGCCCAGAGAAGTGGTTGAGTCACCAACTCTGGATGTAATTAAAAGATGTATATAAGTTGCACTTAGGGACATAGTTTAGTGGTGAACCTAGCAGTGCTAGGTTTACAGTTGGCCTTGATGATCTTATAGGTATTTTCCAGCCTAAATGATTCTCTGATTCTATGTTTGGCATGCTGTTGCAGGGTTCTACTGCTTTCAGGTATCTGTATGTCAGAAAATCAGGTGACAGCATTTGTTTGGTACTCCTTTGGATGACATATAGTTTATCTTGGGCAAGCCTAAACTTTCAGTCAGAAACACAAAAGCCATTTGTTAGCACAAAAAAAACATTCAGGATGAACTCTAGAACAGTTAGAATAGTTGTCCAAGGCTCTTGAGGATCTCTGATGAGAGATAGGAGGTCTGTGCAAGATAAACAAATACCAGATTGCCACATGAGAGAAACTGCAAGCACAAAAGCAAAGTTCAAAGGGGAGTATAAATAGACAGTGGGCATCACCATCATGTTTGCCCTGCAAATAAGGAAAGAGTACGAAAACACATAGAATGGTCAACAAGGATTTTGTGCCTTGCCCTCACTGGTGATCCTGATGGTGCAGGTGTGCAGCAGGTGTGAGTGTAAATCCCAATAAAGAATGTGAAAAACAGTAGGAGTGTGCTCACGGGGTGTCCAGACCTGAGGTAACATTGTAGGAAGCAAACAGATTGAACTGAGTACCAGCCAATATTTCTGAGGGTGGACACTGACAAAGTTTCCTCACAAGAGACTGCACCACAGGCAAAACTGAACATTATATAACATATATTCTTGCAACCCCATATATTGTAATACATTCAAATGGTAAAATAGTCAATGTCCCTTTTTCCATGTGTACAATAGTGTTACAGTTTACCAACCAGCACAAATAGGCTTTTGTTCATCAGAGGCCAATGCTAGCTGCTACTCACCAGAAGTCATCAATTTAAAACAAGTTTGACAGCCACCTATAAGGATCCCAGAGCAATACACAGACTATTTCCCCAACTAGCAAAGTATGGTTTACAAATTGAATAAAAACTTTGAACTGGGATTTGGTCATTACAGCCACATTCTCCAAAGCATTTGAAAAACCTGCAGAGGAGCAAAGTCCAGAGCTGGATTACGTTAATCCGATTTAAAAGAAAAAAAAAAGCCTGTCCAGTCTAAGATAGAAGGCAGACTTACTGCTGAGGAAAGATCCTGCATAAAGTAATTAAGGTTGTTACTAAGGGATGACTGGGACAGTGTAATTCCAGCTCTTTTATGAGTTTCACAGCCCTAAGCCCTATATGGAATTTTGTTCAAAGCCAACAAGAGAGTGAGTTCTGCATTGCTAGAGAAGTATCTCAGAAGGAATATATGATGGTCATTAATGGACTGAAGGAAACCATAGGAGATCTGGAAAATACATGGTTTAAGAAAAAATAATTTAAAATATAAAGTTTAATACATAACTTTATGAAACAGGAATGAAGAGTAACATGAAAGAAAAGGTCATGTGCAAAAACTAGAAAGACAAGTCAAGCAGAAGAACTGAAGACCTGCAAAAACCTGCTCACAAATTTGATTGCAATATCTGGAACTGAAGGGTTCATAAACTTTAGCCTTATTTCAGTGAGACAAGGGCACCAAACAGTTCCATGTTTATACATATCGACTCGTTTTTTGCCAGCCGTAGTGAAACTACCACAGTACCTTCTGACATTGCCCCTTGTTTAGAGGCCATGAATTTAAGTAGGTTGAACTGAAGTATGATTTCAGACATGTAATGCCAATTTGCATTATTCACAAGTGAACAGTAGAAAACGATGTCAAAGTAATGCTGAAAAACAAAGTCCACGTAACAGCAACAAGGCAGAACCAGTGAATCCCTTGTTGCCAATACCTGACAATTTTTAGAACAGAAAGCTGAAAATCAGGATACCTGTACTGGTGAAGCCTGATGCCAGCCAGAAGGGCTTAATGATAGGCAAGGAGAAACAAAAAGCTTAGTGAGATTTGTGGTCACAAGAGTGGCTCCATTTCCCAGCAACTCTGTGCAAGTTGGTGCTTGAGGCACAGGCTGCCAACAGCAAGGGCCTCCCCAGCAGCAGCCCTGCACTCACATGAAATTGTAAGCTCCTCTAGGCACACCTGGGAGGAACAGGTGGCATCTCCCTAAAAGCCCAGCAAGGGGGAGACAATTGTTTTTCTCAAGAAGATCTCAGAAGAATAACAGATATTGCTGTTGCAGAGGCCAAGAGCAGAACATGAGTCTGCCAGGACAACTGTGCTGCCGTGAACTAGCAAAGCACAGTGCTGCTGATGGCTGGGAAGAGACCCAGAGGCCCCTGAGTAATGCAGCACTGCTAGCTAACTTAATTCACACATTGGAAATAGGCACTCAAAATTTTACACTGATTATTAACAGCTAGTATTTTTAGATTTGCCAGAAACAGAGGCTGCAGCTTAGCTTGAACCATAACTACAAACAAGTATGCACAGTGGTTCACATTGTATACATGAAGGAGGCAAGAGTCAAGAACACCCAAAACTCAGCTGCATATAAAACTTGCCCTGTACTTTAATACACTACAGTAGGAAAACAGTGTTAATTTTTAATGCAATTTATTTTAGTCAGTTTTAATTGAAAATATTACAGATTAGTTCTAAAAGGATTAGCTTGATACTTACTACTAAATTAATAAATACAAAACTTTCTACAGGATCTACTGTCTATGTACTCCTGAAGTTCATGAAGTCAAGTCAGTGTTGTCTTGGCCTTCCCAGTTCAGACCATGGATCCAATACATTGCACCTAAAATTCTTAGAGTACCTTGAATGTCTTTCAGAAGAGTGTATATGAGGATAACTCACCAACCTGCAGACTGGTATAATGCTGATGAGCTTTAACCACCCTGTATATGTTACTGCAGGGCAACACAGCATTTTATGTTACCAGTGGTTGGTTACCACTGATCACTCAAATTTTCAAGAATATAATGGCAATTTTTAGTCTTCACAGTAGTCCAAAAAAAAGAGCAACTAATATGTGAGAATATGTGGCCCAGCAACCAGTTTCCCCAGTACTAAAGATCTGCATTAGAATCAGTGATCAGGAGTAATGTCAAAGCAGCTGCTATATTCCATTAAACACTACAACTGTATGTCATTTCAGTTTATGTATATTCCATTACATACTACAACTGTATGTCATTTCAGTTTATAAATATGCTTCGTTTCTTAATAGTTCCATACTAATGCAAATGCTATAATTTTTATTGCATGTTTGTAAAATAAAGACCAAATATAGAACCAACCACTAAATTATATAGCTTGATCAGTTGTATAACACAGACCACTACATCTTTTCTATTGAAACTCCTGGTATGTGTATTACTACTTAATCCAAGAAAGGATTCAGTCTTGATCTGAAAGCACAAAAAATTTCTCATTTTTGCTGTTGGTTTTTTCAATAGCTAAGCACACTTCTGAGAAAAACTTATGCCAGATTGCTCATTTGAATTTCTCTGGCCTTGGCTTTCAGCTACCAGATTTAATCTAACCTCAGTCTGAAAGATTAAAGAGTCTTTTGTAACTGCTTTTCCTCTCTCTGCTTGTTTATCCACCACACAAGAAGTCATCTCTCAGTCTTCTTGCCGATATAGAAATCAGATTAGGTTTCACATTATCAAGCATTTTCCCAGACCTCAAATCCTTTCTGAACCATCTCTTGCACACCTCCTTTTAAAATACATCTCAGGAACAGGACATAATGCATTTTTATTAGTCTCAAAGATGTCACCTCCTGCTGGGAAATCAATTCCCTACCAATAACCTTTGAAACTCCTACTCTCCATAGTTTTGTGTCTTTAACTAGTCCCTAGCCATAATTTGCCTTTTGGCTGCATTCAAATGCATCTCTTTGACTAAGCCCAAGTTACCAAGCAATAACAACAGGGCCACAGAGAAGGCAGAGATGTTTAGTGCTTTCATTGCCTCTATTTGCAACACTGAGGACAGGTTAAGGGGGTTCCAGCATCCTGAGCTGGAGGACCATGGCTGTGACAATGATATAACTCCCAATCAACCCTGAACTTGTATAGGATCTGCTGCTCCAGCTGGATCTCTATAAGTCTATAGGGCCTGATGGGACTCATCTAAGAATATGCAAAGAGCAGGCTGATTCACCATGAGGCCTCTCGCAATGATTTTCAAAGAGTTTTGGGAATCTGGAGAGGTCCCAGTTGATTGGAAGGTAGCTAACGTCCCAGTTATCAAGAAGGGCAAGAAGGATGACACTGGAAACTACAGGCCTGTCTGTCTCACTTCAGTGACTTGTAAAATTATGGAGAAGATTATTCTGGCAGTTATTGAAGAGCACCTGAAGGGCAATAGTCATCAGTCACAGCCAGCATGGCTTCACAAAGGGAAAATCCTGCTTGTCGAACTTAATTTCCCTTTATGACGAGGTAACCCACCTTCATCAAGGGAAGTCAGCTGATATAATCTTTCTGAATTCAGCAAAACTTTCAATACTGTCTCTCACAGTATCCTTCTGGACAAAATGTCCAGGATACAGCAGGAAAAACATGCCATGCAACAGGTAAGCAACTGGCTCATGAGTCAGGTGCAAAGGTTTAGAGTAAATGGGTTACATCAGGCTGGTGACTGGTCACTAGAGGGATTCTGCAGGGCTTCATCTTAGGCCCAGGTCTCTTCAACATATTCAAAAACACCTTGGACGCAGGACTCAAAGGTATACTAAGCAAGTCTGACAATGATACAAAATTGTGAGGAGCTGTTGACTCACTTGAAGGCAGAGAGGTCCTGCAAAGAGACCTAGACAAATTAAAGGGCTGGGAAATCACCAACTGTATGATGCTGATGCCTGGAGAAGAGGAGACTGAAGGGAGATCTCCCAGCAGCCTACAGCTTCCTCATGAGGAGAGCAGAGAGCTAGACACTGATCTCTGGTGACCAGTGACGGGACCCTAGGGAATGGCATGAAGCTATGTTAGGGGAGGTTTAGGTTGGATATTTGAAAAAGGTTCCTCATCCAGAAGGTGGTTGGGCTCTCCAGGAAAGTGGTCACAGCACCAACCTGACAGAGTTCAAGAAGCATTTGGACAATGCTCACAGGCACATGGTGTGATTACTGGGGATGTCCTGTTCAGGGCCAGGAGTTGCACTTCAAAGATCCTTGTGGATTCCTTCCAACTCAGGATATTCTATGATTCTAATACACATTAACTTTCATTACTGAGCTTTCCGAAACAAAATTCACCAAGCTTTATGTTATCTGCAAATTTTATGAGTAATCATTTTGTGCTTGGTTCTTCATTGCAACTGAAAATGCTAAATAGTATCAGGCTTACTCCTCATCTTTCACAGTAGCCCACCAGAAACCGCCTCTCCAGTCATGACTTTTCACTGACAATGTATGTGATCTGCAAATCTCTGCAGCCCCTGTGTGTGGAGTGAGTCACATACCTAACTCCCACTTCACACTCCTCCACAAATAGCCTATAACTCAAGTATTGCAGTGCAGTGCCTGGTTTCTCTTTCATGCCATAATCCCACCCAGCAGACAGCTGGGAGGCAAATACCTTGTTCCACTGACCAATTACACTTCCCATGTAATGAGAAACAAAATCAGTCTGTACAGCTACATTACTTGTATTACAAATGCATGCACATATGCACACTTACCTGGCAGGTACTGCATCACAGAACAAAGTTTTGCCACCTGAGGGTGAGTCCTGGACTTGGATAGGGTACTGGACAGGATAGGCTCCAGTTCCAGTTTTGAAACCATTCTGCTATCATGTAATCTGATATGCAAACCCAGTCCTTTTTCCCATTATCTCCCATGGTGCTCTTGGATGCCATCAAAAGATATCTGAAAGGTCTTGTGATACCTGTAGATCATTACAGAGGGCCTTCCAACCCACTGTGGGTTTTTTTCTAATCATGATAGCAATATAATTTAATATTAAAACACCAGATACTTTCTTTATCTTTCCTTTGAACTTTCCTAGCCAAACTCAGTCTACCATGATAAAGCAAAATGTTTGCTATATTAAGGTGATTAAAAAAACAGTCCATGGAAATGTACAGCTGTTTCTACAATATTTTTATATATATTAAATATTAATAGGAACATGGATGAGAATATTTTCAGGATCACAGTGCTCTAATGATCTTATATACTTTATAGGCTGCTGGGGTTTTTTGCTTTAAGATAATGTTTATTAGTCCCACTTCTACAATGTGCTCCATCAAGATTAATTCTGCACTGTCTTTGCAGCAGCTGTGCTACATTTTATTAGTTTATACATAAGAAAGTAGATATTTTATTCAGAAATATGAAACTGAACCATTATACTGTCTAGTTAAGGCTAGCTATTGCTTGAGAATGGCAGGGATACAAAAGAGCTAAACAGGATTTTAATAATGCAGATATTATTGGGGAAAAAAGACACAACACAACAGAATGTGACTCATTTAATCTAGAAGAACTACAAAAATGAGAATTTCATTTTGAATGT
>NW_008692203.1:47349-48138 GCF_000695815.1 Acanthisitta chloris
AATGCTATATGGAATTTACTGTCTACAGACCTGTTTTCTTTGAATGCCATAAAAATAAGCAAACAAAGTAGCAAAGGTTTGCAGCAGACAAGGGAATTAATTATACTCAGGAAATTAATTAATTAGGTTAAGACATGCTAATAAGAAAACAGATTTTTCCATGACCAGTCTCATTAGTGAAACTGCTCCTTATGAATTCATACTGTATATGCATACACTTTTGCAGCAAGTTCTGCTCCCTCCCTCCCTGAACTGTATCTCCCAGCATTTCGCTCTGTCCCCAGTCCTTAAAGCTCCCGTTTGGAGTGAGATCAAGGGCCTGCAGGAGGCTCTCACAGCTGCCTGGGGCTGTGGTCATGCTCACTGGTGGGAGATTTAAACCTGTGAGCAGGAGTGGGGCAGTCAGTGAGGGCAGTGAGCGCGGCAGGGCGAGCAGGCAGGACACAGCCACTCTGCTTTCTTTTCTTGTTTCTGCTTGCTTTTTTTTTCTGTAACTCAGCTAGACCCAGCAATGGTATCTACATGAGTGAAAACTGTTGCTGCTGCTACCAGGAGGGATGTTCTAACCCAGACAGAACCCTCTGAGGAGGATGGAGCTGCTCAGGTCACTGCTGCACAGAGAGCCTCGGTCTGGCCTTAGTCTGGGAGGACAGTGTGAGTCACACCTGCCTGTGGTGTGAGCAGGTGAATCACTTGCTCTGCATGGTGGCAGAGCTCAAGGAAGAAGTAGAGACATTAAGGGAGGTATAACGCTATAGGGACAGTGAAAGGGGAATAGATTGGTGGAGT
>NW_008692204.1:0-19395 GCF_000695815.1 Acanthisitta chloris
TAAGTATCACATCTTTCAGCTTATACTGACAAAGAGACAGAAAACAACTCTGCAAAAATGTCTTTTGAAGTACTGACACTAAAGAAAAATCCTCTTTTTAAATGTATAGACCTATAATATATATTTAAATAAAGTTCTCCAGCTTCCTTTATGCTCTGACAATTACTGATTTGTTTTCTTCATTTATTTGAGATAATATGTCTGAAATAAAGCATGTGTTTCCTAGATTCACTTCCAAATATTTCCAGTACTAAAACCCCTGTTAATCTATTGAGCTATTTCATGACCCATCTTCATTGCAATAAATAATTTTTATTGCTGCCTTGGAAGAGGTTTCTTAAGGAAAAAAAAAATGTACATTTTTCTCTTTGCTGAATTAGAACATACCTTCCATTTACCTGTCTTAATAAAGTAAAAAGAAGTCAGTTTCTGCTCTATGCAAAACACATCTGTACAGTAAAGATTATTCCATTAGACATCCAAATACACCATAGAATTCCATTCTCATGACCTCTGGGCCAGTAAATCTATACAGTGTGCCTAGATGTCTCATGCTATTAGTATAAACTACCATAGTTGCATATTTTCCTGTTGAAACAGACACTTTGTGCTGTACATAAAAGTTGGAGCTGTACTTCTCTGCTTATCAGATTTAAATTCAAAGCACTTGCAAAGAACTTGACAGGTTGGGAACTTTTAAGGTCTACCGAATTTGAAAATGCAATGTCTTGGCAGACAGAATTCATCTTAATAAAAATAAAATGCTTTGCAGATACTACTTTAGGTCAGAAAAAAAAGCAAACAAACAAACACTAGAAATAGGTAGAACTTGTCAAATATATGACCCCCTGTATGCACACTAACAAAATAAACAGCATGAGAGGCATAACTGTAACAACAGTTATTCCAATCAGAGCTTTAAGGCAAGTGATCATGTATTTATCACAGAATATTTTGCATGTTTACCAGACACACCAGACTTAACAAATTCACACAGGTAAACCTTCCACACAACTAAGATCTTATGAATCTCAGAAAAATATTTAAAAGTGTTTGCTTGAAACACGGTTCTCCTTTCTGTGGACATGGTAATAAGATCTCTGAAGGAAACCACCACAATAAGGTATAGAAAAGCTCTGCTCAAGGCTCTGAGACTGAAGATGAGAGGAGACTCAGTTTTGATTGAAAAGGATCAACAAGGGGAACATGTCCCACACAAGAAAATTGATTGTGTTGGAATCACATACCTTGCAGAGCAGCTACCCCTGTAAATTAAGCTTCCTTTGACAGTTGCACTGACTCTTCATGTGATATCCATGTAAAAATCAGAAATCAAAGTTTCTGGTATCACAATGGCTTTAGAAGTGCTGTGGAAACCATGTATTGATCTTTATGTTGCTGAGTATTTAGGGAGAAGAAATGCTGCTGTCCCCTTCTAAAGGATGATTGTCTTGCAAATTAAGACTAACAGAGCCAGGAATTTATTCTGGGAAGATTAGATCCAAATAGCTGACTGTTTAATGAAGCTTAGGCAGGCAATAAAGAAAGCATTAAAAGGAGTTGTAGCTTTCCTTTTTGACAATGCATGGAATTATGACACCAAAAGTAGACATACTCCTTTTGAAAGTCAAGATAGCCTAAATATTGAAGGTATGTGATTCCCTAATTTTATGCTTTCAAACACAATAAGCCCAAAGGAAATAGGTATTTTCTCAGTCCTGTTCCCTTTCAGCAAACTTCTAACACATGTACTGTGCAGTGATGCTAATGAATCTACATTTTTGTTCCAGAGTTCTGCTTCTCTTTAATCAACTAATGTTAAGATTGCAAAGAATTGCTCCTTTTATACACTTGGCTGTAGCTTAGTTCTTAGACATTCATTTTTTACCCAGTGCATCACATATACCTGCCATACTTGATGAGATAAAACTTCTACAAGTTTGAAAGAAAAAAAACTAAGTAATGACAATCTGTGGGGTCCAGTAAAGTAACTAGCTAACATTATATCTTGTATTAGCACTGAGCAGCAGTACTGTTGGCAGTATGATTACTCATCTTCCTATTTTCCCATTAACATCTACCATATGCCTAGAATATCTATTTAACACAAAACTGTAATTATTTCACCTAATTAACTGATACATTAAATCAAAGGCCAACTCTGCAAAGTAAGTTAAACCATAGCAATTATGGATCGTGATGTATATTTTCATTCTTACAATTGTCAATGGAGTTTCTTTCTGACTATGATTAATGCAAACTGATTAACTTCCTTTTTATAGCTTTAATCTTGCTAAAATGTGTAAATATATTCTAGTATTAACAGAAGGTATTGAAATTACAGCTGAGGGAATTAATTTTGCATTTATTTACTGAATGTGGCCACCATTAGCTCAACCCCACCGATGCTTTTTAGCCCCCCAAACTGTTTATGTGATGATAAAGAAAAACCCTCAGACTCTACTGGTCTTCTGTTTTTCAAGCTTATCTTACAGAAAAGCAATCACATAGTCTTTCAACACCTGCAGTTTGAATGTTTGCCCAGCAGTCTAAATAAATTGGTCATAACTCCTAGGAACCCAGTCTGGATTTACTGTCTTATTGCAAAGAGTTAAAGTCTTTGTGACCTCCCTAAATGCACATTGTGTCATATAGCTACTCATTAATGAGCTATTTTAGTGCCAAATACACACAGATATGTACAGTGACTAATCACAAGGGGTATGGAGAAAACATTATGACTTGATCAGTTACTTGCTCAGTTGCATTTGACATCATATCACACTGAGTCAGTCTTTTTATTCCCTCTGACACGATTTCTCCAGCTTTCAAAGTTTTTAATGAAGTGACTTTTAAAAAGACCAAATTCCCAGCTCTGTTACAATTTCATTCATTTCCAGCATCATCATCAGTATAGTGGTGTTCTTTTTGCCTACTTGCCTATCATCTTTGGTACTCTTTTTCTCCATTATCCTATCAGCTCATCTGTTAGACGGAGCATAGGAGGAAATGTAAGCATTCATCTAGGATAAATGTCATACAAGAGTGAAAACCTGTTTTCAGCCTCCTACAAATCCAGTGCCAAGTTTCAGCTTTCCTTCCATTAATGAGTTAGCAAAATCTTGGGTATCACTTACTAGAGAGAATAGTGGTGGCCTTCCATGTATTCAGCCTCCATGTGTCTGTATTAATTACTTTGCACTTAGGACCAAGAATGCACAGTTTTATTTGAAAAATTAGGATGCAAACACAGATGAGGACTTCATTTAACTACTATGCCCCTGTGTATTATGCTGTAAAACTGCAGCATGCAAATAGCAAACACTCTCCCTGGACCACTTGTACAAGTAGAGCTAATCCACAAATCAAAAGGTACCCTGTCCAGGCTTAAACTGCTTAAGTGCTGTAACTGCTAAATCACTTCTCTAGCCAGTTCAAGATGAAACCGAAATTAAAGATGGCTAGAAAAAAAAATACTCTATAGCATTTGCTGAATTATATAAATTGAAATGTCACATGAAATCGTTTCATTTTGATGGTGTTCAACAGACCCAAAGCAACATTTCTAGATTCACATGCCAAACCATGTTTCTGTGGGAAATCTTTTTCCATTCCTCTTGCTATCTTGCTTGTTTAGTTCCTGGCAGCTCACCTGGTGGGCTGAAAGACTGGATAACCTGGAAGACTAAGCGGGAGCTCCTGATATTGACAGCTCCCAGGCAGGCTGCCAGGTGAACAGCTTCAAACCAGAACATCATTTTCTTTCCAGAGAGTTTCAAAATACTTGGGTCTCTCAAAGAAAATACATTTGGAAATGAAGTCTTCCACAAGACACAACTACTCTTCTCCAGACAAGTCTGCCCAATATCTTTTTTTTTTTTTCTTTAGTTAAGACAGGTTAAACATTTCAAAATTAATGTGTGGTCTTTCCTATTCAATACACTTAAGTACAAGGAGGTATCACAACAGCTTCACATTTGAAGTGCTGCCCTTATAAAGGACAGTATGTTTTTCTGAAATTATGAACTAGTACTTATTTCACCTTACTGTGGCATGTGCTTAATAAATATGAATAAAATATTAACTAAATTGCAGGTTTCTCCGGAGCCATTGTGAGACATCCTAAATACATGCCAATTCAGAAAGTAGTCATTGCTTTTGCAGGTCTAGCTAAGATTACTACAGCAATTACTAGGTTAGATTTGCCTCTCAGAACAAGGCAAATTAGAAACAGCTATGCAACAACAGAGCAAACCAACAAAACATGTATTTTAAAAAAGAATAGTTAGCGGAAAGGCTCAAAATTAAGGGTTTAGAGAAAACAGTGTATGTGTAGATGTTTGACAGCTAAAGGCCTTGATCATTTCTCACTTAAAATAGGATTCCCTAATTTATTCCTTTTTCATTTTTTGTGAAGTTAGGTTAAAATATAATTGCCCTAAGATATGTAGGTGTGATCAATATAAGCAGTGCTCAGCAGCACTGAACAATGTGAACAATTGTGTTAAGGCCAAACAGCAAAAATCTCTTATCTTCCACTGCTAAGTGTTCTGCCAAATAATGAGCACAAGTATCTTATCTGTTCCTGTCACACAGAACTGAGTCTACAAGCAGAAAATTCCTAGACTTTCACCAGAAGTCCAGGAAGAAACTAAATTGCACAGATACTACACAAGCGCTGGAGTGCCTAACCAACTTTCCTCTCTTTAAGCTAAGCACTTCACTCAACAAGGCAAATATCATGGTTTCTACCACTTTCCTTCAAAAGAATCTGCAACTCTCTATTCTTAGAATTTTAAGCCTTTTTAAATACCTAAGTAGCTCTCACAGTGCTGGTATTAGGGCCAGATTTTCAAAGGAGTTTAGCTCTTATTTTAGCACCTAAATAAATCAGCAGATTATCAAGTAAGTTCAGCTTGTTGTCATTAAGCATTTTGAGAGTAGGAAGGAGACAGAGCACAGATGTCTTGAGCACATTTTGACCCTTTACTTTTCTATCTCTTAAGAATGCTGGAATTCTGCTTCCCATTCTAGGTGCCATTTAATTAAATCATTAGGCATTAGGGTCCTAAAAATCTCAACCTTAAGAAACAGAATGTCAACCATCCCACACTTACAGTAAATGGAACAGAGATCATGCTAAGCTAACTTTATCCTTATCTGATTACATTACAGTAACTACCTTAGGTCTGTGTTATGATCTTGCCTACAATGCAGCTTTCCTTCTCCAAGGCTTGGCTGCTGAAAGAAATCCCTCTGTTTGGGCTATCCAGTACAGCCATCTACTACAGTGCATGCATCAAATCAAGATCTTCCTTCTGTCTGCTCAAAAAGCTGCTTTTATGCTTTCCCAGAATTTTCACACAGTGCAAGGAATGTGATTTGAGAGGGTCCTCCACCCATAAGCTTGGAAAAAAACAGCAGAAAATGTTAAAAATGCTAATGGAAATTCACCTTGAGTGGAAATTCTAACCAACAGCAACTGCAAAAAAATTTATAGTATGGAATGTGATTCAGCAGAAAAGTTGTCCTTAATAAAAGGAAGCAACAAAATATAAGGTATAGCAATGTGACAAAAAGACATAACATTGACTGCTCACTGAAAACTTTTGGCCTTGCACAGTAAGCTGTTAAAACTGGAGAGGGTCCAAGAAGAGGGGAATAGAGAATTATGTGATGCAGGTTGCTGGCAAATGACACATTAAAATAAGAAAGTCAAATGCCATAAATTTGGTCAAAACTTCTACTTTCACTGACCATGTCCCTATATTGTACACCCTGGGCTTTATAATTATGGACGGCCCTTGCGGCCTTTTATTGCCCTATTTGATTCTTTGAGTTGGGGATTTCTCCACAAGTTTGCATTTTTCCAGCTGCTGATGTGCTCTGCAGTGAAAGGCTGCATAGAGAGAGCATTTCTTTTTCCCCAATTCAATTCATAAGATATGTGCTAGAGGACTTTTTTCAGGTCATGATATATCTCACTGATTCAATGATAACTGACAGCTTCCACAAGGGGAAGTGTAGGAATTGTTTTCTAGCTTTCTAAAGTAAACCATTCCTGATCAGTGCTTTTCATTAGCTATTTCATCAACAGATGGCTACCATTTATTTAATGGGACTCAGGGCCAAGGAGGGGAAGATTAAGTTGAAAAGCATTATTATTGAACGAAAACAAACTTGTTTTCTTTTCACCAATTTTATTCAAACTGTTCTATATTTTTCTCTATAGGAATGGCTATAGCTGATAATGAAATACACTTTGATCATACTTCAGTTAAAATATGCATTGTCAAGTAGATTGGAGATTACACTGGCTCACATTTGGAAATTTTATTAAACTAATGATTACTCATTACAGAAACAATCAGGTAAAGGTATAAACAAGCAGAACTATGTTAGCATAACAACACAGTAGTATTTTAATATTTTATTAAATGCAAATTGCATGGATACAAACATAGCAACCCTTATTACCACTGTTCTAAAATTTTACTACTAAATATATTCCAAGTAGTGTTTCTCAAATGAGGCCCATTTACAAAATGTTGGCCATTTCACCACTTTGCTACTGATTTTAGCTTCTCAGCTACTCCTTATTGCAACAATTAAAAATAGGCCTTAATTAAAACTTTCAAAATTGATAACAAATTGAGCTTGCTTAGTTCTAATTGGTTTTAATTAACAAATTTCTCATTTGATGCTTAACCAGAATCAGTTTATCAAACAAGTATATCAATCTACAAGATTTATGTGAAGAATCATTCTGGTTCTTACATATTTTGGTTGGATTAGACAGAAAAATATTGCAAGAGCTCTATTCTGAAAAGCCTAGTGACCTAAAGCAACATGAGCAATAGCCTCAATACCTGTGCATCTAGGTGCTGGCACATATGCAGAGTATTGACAACTACTGAGTAAGCCAAGTTACCAAATCCTCAGTTTCTCCTTGCAGGGTTAACCATAAGGTCAGTTGAGGAACATCTTAGACAGATAAAATAGAACACTTGGCGTTATACACAGCCACAAAGCACTGACCTCTTCAGAAATCAGGGACATGAGTATAAAGACACATGGAAAGACAAAAACCAACATTAGAGAAGCAATTCCGAAATGATTCATGACAAATAATGTGTTGGGAGCCAAATTGTTCCAACTCAAGTCATTCAGTTGAATTTAGAAATTGTCAAGATTAACCTCTGGACAGTTTGTTTACTTGTCCCTTTTCTAAAGGTTTTATAAGCTGCAGAGCAGTAACATGTTTTTCCCAAGCCATGATGGTTATGTCATCATGTATTAATGCCACTAAAATTGAATTAATATTTAGCATCATTTAATATATCAACCTATGAAAATGGAACCCCAAAATATCTCCTTAAATATTTATAACCCCACAGCTTGATTCTCAAAGGTCACAGATTTTTTTTAAAAAAATCTATATACCTTGCAAAGCAGCAGAAGTTTAGTATCCAGAGAGGTGCCCAGAACAGTAACCTTTAGAAATCAGACACAGGTCAAGTGTTAGCCCATGAGTCAGCAAATCAGATACTGACAGTCATGCATTTTCTGAAGCAAAGCTCTGAAGCAGGTGATCCTGCAGAGGGTTTGAAGACCCATACCTTTTACTGTCTTAAAGAAGAAGAATCTTTAGTAAAGAAGACTTAAAGTAATATACTCTAATGAACACAATGCTAAAGACCTTAGTCCCTCAACAATAAAGAGAGGAATATTGTAACCCCTGAAGATTTTAAATCTCATTTGTATGGTGAAAGTGTGGTGGGAGGCCCTGAAGCACTAATCAGATGTATTAAAAATGAAAGAAAATATCAGACATGGGAAATGATTGTAATTAAAATTTCAACAACATACAAACACAACAGCTCCAACATTACTAAATGGAAATCAAACAACAGTGTTTGGTGTTAGGGGACTGAATAATAAGCCACCATTAAATCACCCCCATCTGGTCTTGTAAGTGCATACCTAGCAAAGGGTTATATGAATTCCAGGTATTAGAGAGTTAATTATCTCATAGAGGATGCAAGGCTTGCTGGCCTCATGCCAGAAGTGAAAGACTGTACTTAAGAAAAAGACTTTCAGGTTTCGTGAAATTTACTTTCATTAAGCACCAGAAATCAATGGAGTAGGGGACAATGTATGAAGGAATTTGGGTTTTATTTAAAATGATATTTTAGAGTTCTTCTCTCAAAAGCTTTTCTAAAAAAAAAAAATTGTTTTGTACTAGTTTGACCTGATTTATTCAGAAATAAAAATCATTAGCATTAACAAAATAACTAAGTCAAAGTAGCACTTGGAACAGCTTATCCTCTGCATTGAATTTTAAGTGCACAGCAGATGCTACTTAACAACTTTTCTGTATCAAAATGTTTACCAGTTCCTCTGTAATAGACTGACAACTACTTCAGGGTAAAGTTGTTTCTCATTTTCTCTTCTTACTTTCCTATCTCTACCACAATCTTTCAAGTTCTCCTGCATAACAGCCCTAAAATGTCCTTCCTTAGCATCCCTTTGAAATTACAAGTACAGGTGCAACAGGTATCAGGCAGTGCAATGAAGTTGCACAATGTAGTTGGATTATAGAAAACTCAAGGTACAGCTGCGTAGTGCAATGTGTGCCTTTTTTTCCCATTTATTTATGCCCTCCCACTGCTACATACAGACCAGTAAAGTAGTCCTAATGATTCCATTTTCCCACTATACACAAGATGCTCATTGCAGCTCATACGAGCAAGTATTTTTTTAAAATTAAATTGCAAAATTTACATGTGGCATTATAAGAACAGAGAAAAATAGTTAATAAAATGTAGAGAATGTGCTATGCACACACTTGTCAGAGAAATTTCCTTGGTCCTTCCCAAGTTTTAGACTTGCATTCTCCTGACAGAGCCATCTCTTTGTCACGTCAACACATCTGTTAGCTTGCCAGAGATCTGACAGATCTGCATTCTCTTCCATATTTCTATACGAAATCTTGCTGGGAAGCAAATGTTTGCTTCTGAGTCAGGTGTAGTCTAGCAACCTTCTAGGGTTTTCCTTTTTACATTTGATTCAAAGAGCAGTCAACAAAACACGCTAGCAATGCTTGACTTTAATGACTAGTTACTACTGAAGAGTAGAAATAAAAACACATTCTCTTGCTGTTATTACAGCCTCAGATTCTATACAGCCTGTTTCACATGATCTGCAAACATCAATAGGATTGTGTGATAATTTTTCAATCTTACTACTTTATGCATTTCTTTTACTAAGTAACAACTTTTCTGATAATACCTGTCAGCTGAGGTACTTGATTTCCACAGGATTGCACTTGACAGACTGCCACAAACCTACTACCTTACACCATGAGAGAAAAATGGCTTTTGAATGTTGGCATCCAGACTCTTTTGCTGACTGAGAACAGAACAAGCACTTTTAGCTGTAGCTGATATCCCTAGCCAAGTCTCATCAATCCACTGAAACGTAGTTCCTTTCAAGTCTCCTGGATGTTTAAGAAACAGAAAGATACTTTCTTATCATCTTCCTCTTTTCCCTCAACCTCAGGCTCAGTTTAGAAGCTATAAACAGCACTGAAATATATCTTTACATTAAGGAGGGGGCAAGTTTCTTCTTTTTTTAAAAAAAATCACAGCCATAGTTCTTATTAACTCCATGATTAAGTAGCAAAAAGTTTTTTTATTTGACAATCTGAATTCACCTGTAATCCTGATCAAATTTCAAATTACTAATTAGTATTTGGATACTCCTAAAATTTTACATATGTTATTCTCCTTTTTTGGCAAAACCTGACCCTTAGATTTGAATTTGGTAGACCTTAAAAGTTTAGGTACATACTGTGACTCATTTATATTTCCACTGTGGTTTACATAAACTCAGTCTTTACAATCTTCAAAATAAGCAACAGATGATCTCTACTGCAACAATACATCCTGGTGTTTGCATCAGAAAAAGTGTTAGCTCTCAAAGTTTGCAAGTTTTGCCAACCTCCATGAGTGCTTGAGACTTCCATAGACCCAAAGAAAATACTGGGAGGGAATCTGCATTCATAATTCAGATACATATTATGACCCTAAGATGCAAATGGTAATATTTGAATTGTGACCAAGAGACACAGGAATAGGTACTGGGACAGAAGAGGAAGTTCAAATGCAAATACTAGCTGGGCAGAGAATGGATTGAGAGCAACCCTGAGGACATTGCCAGATTACGATGAGCTTTTTGTCTGCCAACACCCCTAGCAATGTGCTCTGGCAGCCCTGGTCTGCATCTAAAGCAGTGTGGACAGCAGGTTGAGGGAGGTAATTCTATCCCTCTCTCTGGTGAAACTGTGAAGCACTGAATCCAGCTCTGGGGTCCTTAGCACAGGAAGGACATAGACCTGCTGGATTGAGTCCAGACTAAGGCAAAAAGATTCCCAGAGGGCTGGAGCAACTTGGTCTATTAGAAGGTGCCCCTGCCCATGGCAAGATGTTTGGAACTAGATGTTCCTTAAGGTCCCTTCTGAGGCATTTTATAATTCTATCCTAGTAGCACTTTAAAGGTATATTTATTTAATGAGACATATACCACTGTTGGCTTGACCCAACCACTTTGACCAACACTGCTCCCTGTCCCCAATAGAGTTCCACCATGTTATCCTGCAGTATATATTCCTATCCCTGTGATTCACTCATTTCCTCTCATCTATTTCAGTATTGTGTAATCTTGTGCTCTGAAATGTCATATTTATGCAAATTTCCAGCAAACATCTCATGTTTGTTTTACTTTTTTAAGAAAACTGCAGTAGGTAGTCAAAATGCTTAGGAGAGACATCTGAAGATCCACCAGGGAGAAAAAATGGCTCTCTGGAAAAGGATATGGATACTTGGAGAAAGTAATCTAAGAAACCAAAGATGACATAATTCAGATAGACATATCTTCTGTTGTAACACAGTGATGAATAAAATTTCTGAATTCAAGTATTGATATTAACTCCAGTTTCTAATCTGAACCTAGAATCATGAAGCATCAGGGAGAACTTTACAGAAACTCATGATATACTCCAAATGAAATTGCCTTGGACTCTCTGAAGTCCCATCCATGAATATCAAAGCCAAATCTCTGAAATTCTGAGAAAGCCAAAAGTTAATAACAGTAAAATTACTGAAAATATTCTTGAATAATAGTACATTTTCTCCTCTAATAAATGTACTACTTGACCCTTTCATTGTGATCCCAATCATCCCTTCAAGAGCACTTGGTCATTAGAAACTGCTTTGCCTAGCCATCACTATTATTAACACAATACCTGTGGATCAAGAAAACCAGCAAAACACATGGTAACTTTGTGTTTGGAAGGAGGGAATGGAGAACTTACCATATTTATACAAGGTAATTATCCAAGCATAGAAGAAATTATAAGTTTTCTAGTACTAGGGTGTTGTCAAGCTGTAAAAATCTTAAACTAATGACAAATTTCAACCTCATTAAGAATCTACTTGTTCTCCTTCAAGCTGGAGAAAATTGTATGAAATATGGGAATAAGCTATATAATACTTCTTGTTTCTACACCCAGCATCTGCTTCAAAGCCTTTATTCTTCTTATTTATACAAGAAAAAAAATAAAATACTCACTGTCTTAAAGAACATCTGCTACAAGTTTCTCAGTACACAAAGAAATTGTGGAAACTTTCAGTGATCAATTCATTGGTTGGACAGGCAGTAAGAATGGACTGTTCTACTCCAAGCTAAATATTTCAGTAGCACAATATACTGTAAATCAAAGATTACAGACTTTGTGCCACCTGTGGGAACTAAGGCTGTCACACTGAGTCTAATCAATATTTTCTTCATTTTCAAATTGTATGACATTGAAAGTCCATTATGAAACTAGAGTGGCACAGATCACATTTTAGTCTGTTATAGCACATCATCATTTGGAGTCTATTTACTATTCAATACCATGATGCAACTGTATGCTTCAGCTAATAAACATAGGTACATAATTCATAACAACAGCATAAATGAAAAAAATTTTACTTGGGGATTTGTTAAAGAGTGGTAAGGTGAACCTATTCATGGGAAACTGGTCACTAAAAATCTATGCACACCTTAATAGGACTCTTGTCTTTCCAACTGTCATGATGAAGAATATTCTTCAGTTCTGTGAAATACTCCGGACATGAAGTATGGGTATTTGAAATAACTCAAAACATCAGATTTCTGGTTTCTACATATCCTTTTCCCAAAGTCCTGTTTTGTATTCCACATATATGATTGATGTTATTCCCCCCATCTTGATTTTTATATGGCTGAAGTGATGCAACTAGAAGCATTAGCTGTGCTGGTATCTCAGAGCAGGAACCAAACATTTCCATAGCAACTTAATACTGCTACACTGCCTTGGTAACCAATTTTAGATAATTATTTATGATATTTACCTGCATTAATGCTCTAGGGCTGAATATTTTAGGAGTCTATCATTCTTAAATGTATTTGCTAGCTTCATGAATAAATCAGCTTATGAATAAGCACATTTTTATAGTTTTGTGTAATGTCTAATAAAGCCCCTTCCCAGATATACAATTCAGCTTCTTCAATCTGTAAATCCTCAAACTGCCTAAAAATCCTCAAGAAACCCAAACCAAACAGTCAAGCAAAACAGGTTTGTAAGGGGGAAGGGAATAAAAAGATAACCCATTTTCCTTAATGACCAAGAATTTAAAACAATTTTTAAATAACTTTATTTTCACATAATGCTTCAGTTTGACATAACTTTCCTTGCTCAGAAGCCTGACTCAAAAGTCTCAAGGCTGATTCAGTTCATCTTAACCACATATAATGTGTATCTAACTTTTAATCAGAAGTAATAATAAAAGTAACACACTAGATCAAACCCTTCTGAACCTCAGACCTGCTTTTCTAGCAGCTACATCCAAGACAAATTCAACCTGTGTGCTAGCAGCCATTACAATACTAAACTGTGAACTACTCACAGAACTTAGTCTCCTCCTCTTCATATTCCATGACATCAGTTGGGTTTTTTTTAATTTTAAAACTATTTTCCTCTTAATAAATTACAGTTAAACAGAAAATTATTAGACCTTACTGAGGTGCACACATTCTGCTTCTTTGACTTGTAAGTGCACTATGAAAAGCACAATAACAAAAACAAAATAATGCACAACCAGAGGTATGAGATGCATAAGATGCTTTGATACATTACATGACTGTAAGAGCAGGAACTGCACTAATAACCACTTCTAAGACTGGGTGAAATAGTTAAAAAAATAACTTTTTTATCACACAAACATAAAATGGTTAGAGTTGGAAGGGACCTTAAAGTTCATTTAGGTCCAACCATCCTGCAATGGGCAGGGATACCACTCACTAGTTCACATTGCTCAGGGGCCATCCAACCTGTCCTTGAACACTTTCAGGGATGAGGCAGGCATCTACCATTTTTCATAAGGCAGAGAGTGTCTTAATGAGTTAGCTTTAGGGTTACAATTAGTCAGTGTGAAATGTGACTGCTATAAAACAATAGTTGTACAGCTCTCACTTTTTCTAAAAGCTCAGTGTTATCTGTCTACACTGAAGTACTTGAGACAGTGAGCACATATATACCTATGTTCACAACAGCACACATTCAGTATCTTGAAAAGTGCCAGAAAAGCATCACTGTGCCAAGATAGCAATCACTTAATGACATCGATTTCTTGTAAAACATTCTACACTAGGGAAATAGCAGTTATTTTTTCACTGTCTGTTGAAAGCAGAGAACAGAGGCCTCAAAGTGTAGTGAAAGCCAGGGAGTTTGATAGCTAAAGTTCTAGTCTAAAGATATATTGCAGACACTGTATTTGTATGCTCCTTGTTGTGTGATCAAAGGCTAAGTCATCAGTTCAATACAAGGATATCTAGCAATAAGCAGCATGCCAGCTTTTCTGAAAGATCAGGTTCAAAGTTTGTTGGCAAACTCTCTGAAAGTTACCTGTCTAGCAGAGCTCTCTGAAATAAGGCAGAGGAAAGCTGGCAAAAATGGAAAGAGGAGTCTTCTGCTTCTTTTAGTTTGTCCCTAGAAGTGCCTGCAGTGGCAGGAGGATGACAGAAGAAAAGGATAGACAGAAAAATGTGAGGAAAAGACAGACAAGAGTGAAAGATAAAGAAGCAGGAACATAACAATGCTAAGTCTAGAAGCCAGGGATAAGGAATATGATTCAAGGATGAATGAAGAATTCCTGATAAATGGTTTAATCCAAAACTCATTGAAGACAATAGAAAGACTTTCAAAATGGTTTGATAGGAGGCTTGTAATCTTAAATGACTGCATTTAGAATCACTGCTTGACCAGCATATCAAAAACCAGCGAGCAGTCCTTAAAAAGTAACTTCATAAAGCCTCTTCTAAGATGAAGATGCCACTGCTGCTTTGAAGATACAGTCATTAAAGGATGAAGCATGTGAACAGTCAGTATGAGTCCTCTGAAGTTTAACTATAATCTCCTTATTTCTTACTGAGTTTCTGAAATCTTCTCTGTTGAAAACAGAAAGCAAAACTGAGGCAAACAGCTTCATCTGAAAATTACCTGTAGACTAACTTTAGTCTCAGCTCTTTTTTTGTGTATGTGGGCATAATCATGCCCAATTCTAACAGTATTTAGGTTCCTTAGTGTTACATTTACCTGAATATACACTGAAATGCAGCATAATTTTCCTACTTTAAATTAACTATGCATTACAGCTACTTGTCACCCAGTTATAGATGCAAATTTGCTTTTGAAATCTCACTATACAGTTAAGGACAGATAGCACTAAGGGAAGTAAGTAGGAGAAAGTTCCTGTAAGGGAAGAATTCCTCTATCATGGAATAAAATATCATTATTGAAGCAAAGCAATATTTTTGTGATTAAGAATCCAATGACACTAACAGAAAACAAGTTCACTCTGAGCCAAGTAAAAAGCAAACATGTATCTAGGTCCATTCAAATACATTCATATGGACAATGTCTTGAAGTAGATAGTAGACATGGAAGGAGGCATTCTTGTCCCAGTGCAGAAAATTCATCCTGGTTGGTATGGAAGGGTTCTGAACAAAAGCAAGGATGAAAAGTGATGCATTTTTACTTATAACTGACATTAAATTTTAGAAATATCTGTTCTCTTTATATAAAAGGCTGAAAAATACAGGTTGTGTGGTCTGAAGTATGACCAATGTTCTGAAGTGGTTGTTTGGTTGTTTGTTTTAACTTTGATTTTGAATAATTGTGTAAAACAAGACAGTGATGTTAGAGGAATGACAAATAAAAGATACATTAAGAGCATGAGGCACCAGTAGAGAAAGGATATTTGTAGAAAAGTTATCCACTGTGTATATTTGGAAGACAAGAAAACGTGGTACTGCTTTCAGAGACGTTTTGCCCAGTTGTAGACTGGACAGTCAAGACCAAGCTCATTTCTGAGGCGACATGTTTTATACTGTCTCATAGGGCTTTACTCTGCAAAGGAGTGCAATCAAATCACTGAGCAGTTCCAGGAGTGGTGCCAACCTTTTAGGAAGAAGTGTATCAGTCAATCATTCAGTCTCACAGAACAGGCACTCAAGTTTACATATTTCACAGCCTAATAGGAGCCAGACTGTTCATGTGTTTAGCAGTTCAAATAGAAGTAAATGCCTAGGAGTAAAAGAAACAAAATAGCCCAAATAGATTTCAGTGGAAAATTAATAAGGAGGTCAGGAAATTCAAAGTATGACCCAGTTAAACTAAGTTTCAAGCTTTCAAATATTTATTTGCAAGTAAAACTGTAGTGGTTTTTCAGGTCTTTTGTGGGTTTTTTTGTTGGTTTGTTTCATGGTTTTCTTTGGTTTTGTATTTTTTTTTGTAGGCTTATTGTACTTATTTTTTTTGTATGCAGGTGGTCTATTTAATTGAATACTGTTTGCACTTTCTTTGCATATAACAAGCTGAAAATATCTACATTCTTTCTCCTGATGCCTTGACAATTTCTCTGCTTGGTATCACTTCCGAAATTATGCCTTGGTAGACAAAAAAGAATTATCTGTGAAAGTACTAAACACATTCCTAAAACATGTTAAATGCTTTAGTAACAGACTTGATGGAATAGCAGCCCTGATCATGTGGAGCAAAGCTTTATGAACCCTAAAGGCAGCAAAACTCCACCTGTATTTGGGATACATCAAGACAAACAGAATTTAGCACAGAATCTAATGGGAAGAAGCAGAATTGACACTACTCAAACACAAGTTTTGGAAGAGATGTAGGAAAATTAGCCACAAGCCTTGCTCACAGTCTCACATGGGAAAATGTTTAGCACATTAAAATAATGAGGCCAAAACAAGTGACACATCAGTACACATTCAGCTGAAATCAACAGGTGTCAAATCAGTACTTCATTATTCTTCATTTAACACACTTGAGATTCTCCCCTGATGGCCAAATGCTACAACAGTCACCTATAGCACAGGCTGTTTTTCAACTTTCTGCCAGAAATCATTACTCAAGTGAAGAAAGGAGGACACCTAGGGTTGTGTTTAATGAAGGACAGCGGCCAGAAAGGGTTGTTCTGGTTTAATATGGAAACTGATGGGGAGCAAAACCATAAAGCTCATGAAAGGAGTGTCTATAGCCAATTCATGTGTGCTGTCTGAATATTATTATCTCTTTCATTTAATCATGGAAGTAAAAATACTTATTGTGATGTGTGGTCATAGAGCAGCCAAAGCAGACAGAACAAAAGGGTTTTGTGCAAAAATTGCAATCATCCTCCTACAATTGAAACAGAAATATTCCAAATCTGTGAACAAACTTTAAAACCTTGTACTTTTACACGTCAGGTACCTGCATCCCTTGATTCAGTAAACCCATTGTGCAAAGAACAAACTCACACTAAGGTAACAGAATCAAAGAATGTAATCTTTCAAGTGTGAAAATTCCATGAGAGGAAAGTCTATATTTTGGTAGCATCACTTCAGTTCCCAGATAAGCAGTGCAATCTACATTGATGTGCAACAATAATGTACTCCAATTTCAGTGTCACAGTATATAAACAGATACTTTTCCAGATGACAGATACAGTGGTTTCATCTGAACCATTGATTTCAGGCACATACAAGCAGAAAATAAAATAACGATGTTTGCCCAATTCTTTCTGGCAAGGGTGAAAAATACATTGACATTTTTTGCACTCATTTCACTAGTCAAAACTAAGCATTACTTCATGGACCAAATCAAGTCTTCAAACAAACAAGCAAAATAACCTCCAAAACAAAAACACATGTAAATAGGTTAGAAATGCATCTGTGGGGGAATTTAATCAGCACATGAACTAGAATATCAGAATTAAAGTGTAGGTCCATAGGCAGAAAACCAAAAAGAAATAAAAGGAAGCTTTAGAAGGTGATCTCACATTTCTAACCTTTACCAGGAAAAAACGACACACTATTTATCATCTTCCAAATTACTAACAAGAACATGAGAATTACCACATTTCCACATTTTCCCTAAAGTATCATCTCATTAGCAGAGAACCATCATTATTTACATTACAGGAGCAATACTTTCTGAAACTCCTTATTTGGGTCTGTGCTAGAATGTTCAATCACCACAAAATTCATATCCTGAAGAGAAATAAGAAATGAACAGACTCACATTGCTGAAGCTCCAAATCTTGTAGAAAACCATTTATGTTGAACTTTACTTATTGGAACAGTCCCATTGAAACAGAATAGGTCTACATTTGTGCATTAATTTAACCATTTACATAAATATTTTCAGGATTGAGAAAGTCACATTCTTCTGTGTTAATAATTTCATGGTTTGCATTAAGGCCCAAGGAGAAGGAGCATGAAACACAACTTAGAAGTGAATAACTGACAGATCCAAATTTAGAGCAAACACAAAAGTTCTGATTCTATCATTTAAATATTTAATCATCTTATTAGGACAAGGTAATATTGGCATCATTTACTGTAAGCCATCCAAGAAGACAAATGTTCCCTTGAGTCTCTATCAAAGCAAAGCTCTAATGCAGTTAATTATATGATTTACCATACTGCAGAAGTGCTACATTTTCCTTTGCCATCTTTAGTTAGAATTGGCAAGAAAATGAACTTCTGCAAATGCTGATTTTCTTTACATGTAAGTTTTGTTGCAGTCACCCTTTAAATAACGACAAACCCCCCATCACTTTCAGGGTTATGACTGCTAAAACCAGTAGGGCCTGGAATTCTCCTTTCAGCTAAAATCCAAGGCAAAACAAATTGTTACCTGGGAAAGAAAACTGCATGTACACTAAGATTTCTTAGCAGTTTACTTATGCAGTTTTTCTTTTCATTTCTAGTAGTCCTGCAATAACCACTAAACTATTGATCAAAGGGCTCATGTATGTTAAGGAAACTTACCTGCCTGACCATCCCAGAGCCACTCTGGCAGTCACACTTGCATCACCCCTGACTCACTGCTGGGACCAAAGTCACTTTGCAGCAGTGGCTCCAGTGACCTGACAGGTCCCTGCTTAGTTCTCTGCACACTTCACTCTCAGTCAGCCCAGGTTTCCCTTAGCAGAGTCCCAGACCTCTCGTTCCGTTAAGCAATTTTATCATGGTGCAACAAGACAAAACCAGCTTGAGCTGGTGCCTCTGAGGAGTGACCCTGAATCCTTGGGCTTGTATACCCTTCACAGCCTGTGTGCCCAGATAGTCTGGAATCTTCCTGCTAAGCCATTGGTTCCTGCTGTGTCTGAGTCTCTGGTCACCTGGCAGGTGCCAGAGGTGCCTTTGTTATGCAAAGGGTATGCACCAATTCCTAGTCTCTTGCCTGGGGCTCCAATCATTTCTCCCATCCAGAGCTCAATCAGTAGCTCACACTGCAGCTGCACATCGAGCTACCTGCACTAGGTAATATTCCTCAACAACCTAAACAGTAGAAGAGCTACGTTCAGACCCCAGTCCAGGTTAGCCTGACATTCACCAGGCAGGTTTCACTTTATGAGCCATTGGCTGCTTTGGGAGTCGGTCCTCTCAAACTCTTCTGCTGGACTGATTTGACTTTATAGGAGTAAATATTAATTGCAGCAATGACAAACATGTTTTCCATAGCCTGCATGAATACTATAGCCAGTGAACTGTAAAATCAGTGCTTCTCTGCCACTGTCTAGCACAACAGATATTTAACTATTTAAACAGTGAATGACAGAGATCAAGACACAAAAGACAAACCATCTCAGTATCTCAGTAATTAGGTCTCTGACAGAGCAATCAGCACCTGATAATGATGGAGATCTACGGTTTTCTCTCTAGAGCAGCAGAGTAAACCATTCAAAATAACAGCTAAGCTCTGGTACACACAAAATACCACTGAGTACTCAAGTACTACAGAAG